>NW_006800279.1:211021-288817 GCF_000485575.1 Poecilia formosa
TTCAGCTTTGGGAACATTCATATCACCCTCAATTTTTCGAGATCCGAGATTTACATCCGGTGTATTTAAATCTCCATCTATTGCCAAGCCTCGAGCTTTACGTTTCTTCCATTTCAAATGAGGCCAGTTGATTTCACCAGATGTAGATTCTACATCAAAGTCTGGGCCTTTAATATCTGCCTTTGGCAGGTTCATATCAACATCTGGGGGATCCAGCCCCCCCTTCACCTTTGGAAGAGAAAGGTCAACGTCTGGAGGATCAATATTTGCATCTATATCCAAATTATCCTTTGAGCCATGAAATTTTGGTTTCTTCCACTTCAAGTGGGGCCAGTTGATTTTACCAGATGTAGATTCTACATCAAAGTCTGGGCCTTTAATATCCGCCTTTGGCAGGGTCATATCAACATCTGGGGGATCCAGCCCCCCCTTCACCTTTGGAAGAGAAAGGTCAACGTCTGGAGGATCAATATTTGCATCTATATCCAAATTATCCTTTGAGCCATGAAATTTTGGTTTCTTCCACTTCAAGTGGGGCCAGTTGATTTTACCAGACGGGGAATCAACATCTACCTCAGGGCCTTTGATGTCTGCTTTGGGAAAGTCGATATCAACATCTAAATCCCCATCAACCTTTGCCGTGGGCACATTGGCATCAGGCACTGACATTTCAGCATCTAGGTCAGTATCTGGTCCTTTAACTTTGGCACTTTTCAATTTGAAATGTGGCCATTTGATTTTGCCTGAAGGTGCCTCAATATCAGCATTGGGGGCTTCTAATTTTAGATTAGGGTCATTCAAATTTACTTTTGGCTCATTGAATTCCAAGTTTGGCTTATTAAAATGTGACTTTGGAGTCGATAAATTGAGATTTGGTGCGTCTACCTTTCCACTTACAGATGGAAGATCCACATCACCAGAAACATCCATTTCTGTTTTTGGTGGTTCAGTTTTTGGCAATTTGAAGTTTGGCATTTTGAACTTTGGGGCCTGGTATTCACCTGATTTCAAATTTGGTTTATCAACTTTCAAGGATGCATTTGGTATCTTGACTTGTGGAGCTGACACACTGACATCAGGCGTTTTAAGCGAGCCGTCTATATCTGCTTTTATTTCTGATCCTGGTAGTCCTATAGACGGCATTGTGACTGCAGCATCAGCATCGGCCGATGGCTTATTAAGGCTGAGTTTGGGGAGGTCTCCGTTGATAGTGGGGCCAGTTATTTTACCATCCACTCCATGTAAAGCATTTAGCCCTCCACTAAAACTTGACTTTGGAGTTGATAAGTTGAAATTTGGTGCATCTACCTTTCCACTTACAGATGGAAGATCCATGTCACCAGAAACATCCATTTCTGGTTTTGGTAGTTTGAGTTTTGGCAATTTGATGTTTGGGGCCTGGTATTCACCTGATTTCAAATCTGGTTTATCAACTTTCAAGGATGCATTTGGCATCTTGACTTGTGGAGCTGACACACTGACATCAGGCGTTTTAACCCAGCCATCTATATCTGCTTTTATATCTGATCCTGGTAGTCCTATAGATGGCATTGTGACTGCAGCACCAGCATCGGCTGATGGCTTATTAAGGCTGAGTTTGGTGAGGTCTCCGTTGATAGTGGGGCCAGTGATTTTACCATCCACTCCATGTTCAGCTTTTAGCCCTCCACTAAGGCCGTTGAAGGAAATCGTTGGCAGGTCAGCAGATGAATCCAGTGAAAGATCTGACTTTAACAGCCCCTATAAAATGGCAATTAAAAAAAAAACATAGATTTAGACATGACTTGCCAAAAAAAAAGTAAATCTCAACTTTGCTTTACTATTAGTCACACATTGGCTCCACACACTACAGTACTGCCTGTGCTAAAGAATGATTTTGATTTCAGTTTTATTTTTGGTGATAGAACTGAATCAATTTGGTTGCTTTTGCTCCTAAACAATAATATTTACCTCTGTAGAGTTTTTGAGACCCAATCCAAACGAGTCAAGCCCAACACCAGCACTCAGGTCCTTTTTCGTCAGAACCTTCATATTGTGCTCATATGGCTTTAGGGTTTCCAGGATGGTACGCACATCACTTTCGTCAAGGTTGCTTAGATTTATCGTGGCTCCAACAATATCCTCCTCTGGAACAACGAGTAAAGAAACTGATTGGAGATACAGCTTTAAGTTTGTAAAACACACACACTGTACAGAATATTTATCTTTTAGTTTGCAGGTCTGTAGCTTACCTGGTTTTTTGTCACTTTTTGCAGCGATACTATTATCTCCATTCCCTTTAATGGAGAGTCCTTCCCTGGAGCCATCCAGAGCCAGGCTTCCTGAAATGCTTGCACTCTTGCTTTCCCCGCTCTGTGAACAGCAAGGAAAAAAGAAAAAAGTGAGGCGGGTTTATAGCCACATCTTTATTATTACTATATATTTCTTTTCTTACCATTTTTTGTATTTATGCCCTCATGTCACGGAATGAACGACAAAATGTAGTAGAATCAAAGAAATCTCACCCTAAAAGAAAGCACAGAAAAACCTTTGTTGGATAAACTCTGATATAGAAGCACAACAACAAAAGATGAAATCAAATCTATTCTAGTCGATATTTAAATCTGAGCATCCTACTAAGATTATAAAACATAGTTTCTAATCTGGTTTTATATTCCAAAATTGCTGAGCTTCTGTGTGAAGCTCTGCTGAAAATGAGCAGGAGTAGCTATGTATTGGTTTAGTCATTTAATTAGAGCTATAACTTCTTTCATGTTAAATGGAAATTATGAAAAGCTTGAACCCGCTAACAGTGACTGATGAAGGTTGATGCAAACAGTGCAAACTGTACCTTTAAAATGAAAATAAGTTGATAGAGATTCTGAAGTCAATGGATCCAAAAACAAAGTAAAAATCCAGCAAGTTGCAGATATTTCAGGTAACTGCATCCTGCTTAAGTTAATTTTTTTGTGGTTTTTTTTTTTATTTTTTTAAGAAGCTATAAAATTTGCCTGACAGAGAAACACCCACAATCAGGCTGTCTCACGCTTCAGGAATCCAAACACTCTGCCTGGTTTGGTGAAGGGAATGTGTCCATCCAAACCTGTCGGTTCGGATGTATTCTGGCTGACACACACAAGCAGCCCTCCTGCCAACCACGCCTCAGTGTTTTCACACGTAAACACGGGTTCTGTGCAAAGCTGCATTAACAACAACAGCCCAGGCCTCAAATGTAGCCATGCTAGATTGCAAAAGAAATTTCAAACATGAAAAAATAAAATAAACTCAAGGCTGATTCATAGATCTCAAACAGTAAAAAACAAAAAACTTTCCTTTGACTAACATTAATCTACACTGAAATAAACTGAATGGAATATAAAAGCCATGAAGAAATTAGCTATGGTTATAATCACTACAGCTTTAGAGATTTTTGTTTTCTTCTCAGCTGCATTGGAATCATTCATTTCCAATGAAATGTCCAAATAGAGTAGGATCTACCAGAGCCTATACTTCTTATAATTTCAAACCACCAGAAGTTGCAAGAAATTAGGAAAAAGAATTCACTAAATCCACAAAACACCTAAAAGAAAAAAAAAAGAAAAATATATATATAATGATAAAGCCACTGTGGTTAATGGGGAAGTCTTCAAAAACAACTGTGACTTGAAGAAAGCCACTGGGTGTGAGTCTGATCTGCAGAGTCATGTTCCCTGTCACTAGTTACCCCAACAGCAAAACAAATGAAAGCATAATCCAAGATGCAACGCAGCACACAAGCTAGCTGAAGAGTCGGATTTTAACCAGAAACTGCTAAATGAAAACAACAATGAAAACCTTAAATGAGTGTGTGGACCAAATCCGTGTTTTGAGCTACAAGTGAAGACAGTACATCTTTCCAATTCCTCCAAATCACCAAACCTCTGCTGTAAAATAGGTGAGGCCTCAATTTAACCCAAATGACAAAAGAAGAAGCTTTTAGTATAAATGCATTTACCATAAATTCCATCCATTTAAACCAAACTACAGGCCAGTTTTATACATAATTGCACACTTTTTTTTTTTTTAATCTTGTCATCCTGATTTAATCAACATCTCTTAAGTAAAGGCAACATACTTTAGGGACTCACCTCGTAGCGCTGCCAGAGATGTCCACTCTTCAAGGTATCACTGCTGCTTTGTTAGGATGAGAGGAACTGGCTTGTTAAATGCCTGTAACCATCTGGAGGAACGGGTCGGACAGCATCAGGACCGCCCTGTTCTTGCGCCCTCTTTCATTTGCAAAAAGGACACTTTCCTACACACACACCTTCTAGGTTGGTCTCTTAAGCGGCCGAAACCTAAGCTAGAAAGTGCGCCTAAGAGATAGAAAAACATACCACTCCTTTTTAAAGAGAACAAGGTTTACAGATGGGAACAAATACACGGTCTTAAAGCAAGCAGTGCAGAGTTTCTTCTGTTTCTTTTTTTTTTCTGCTTTTATTGAACAAACAGTGGCGCATAGATTTCCCAAATCCTTCCTCTTTAGAATTTATCTCTCACGGTTTAAAAATTATACATTATACTAAATTACTGTCTCTTCCCTACAGAACTAAAAGCTGTTTTGAGTGTGCTTTCAGTGTCATTCATTTCAGATGATCACATTATAAGACCTGAGTGGAAAAGCCTGTACGCCTGTTCCTCCTATTGAAATGATCAGCATCTATCACAACAGTAAAGGAGACATTGTTTGATGGCTTCAAGCATGCAGTCTGGAATCTTCACACCACTTAAAGCCATGTAAACAATTCAGTGCCGTGCTAAACTTTAAACAGACATAGTCATCATAGAGATGTCATTTATAAAAGTATGCATTTGGTTCACGAGTTGAAAAATGTTACATGTTTCAATTATAAATGTAGAAAAAAATTTGTACATTTCTTGACTGATGTGAGGATGAGTTAGGACATCTGGATCATTTCAAACTACGCCGAGTGATGCTGAAACATCAGGACTGAAGGGAGAATATTCTGATCTGGGTTAGGATTTCATGAAAAAGAAAAGAAAAATCTAAAAAAAAAAAATTGCCCATCTTGAACCATACAGTCCATAATCCAAGATGGTTATCTTGGAAGCATACCGTTTCTCCATCTCTGTAACCGTATACAACATCAGCTCAACATGCATCGCTTTCCCCAGGGTCAGATGTGAGCCGACTCAGTTCTGAGAACATTTACTGCACAATTCTCTGGGGGAATGGAGTGTAGAATCCCAGTTTTATATCAGAATCTCCACCTGACCATTTAGAATTATGTTAAAGGCTATAATGAAGTGATCCTCCGTGCAGTCCAGTGGAATCTAGCATGTTGGCAATAAATCTGAGCTCATGTAATGAAGAAAACCCATCATGTACAAGTTGGACATTTTATTTAGCCATTTTTGTTTTAGCAGTTGATCAGGGAAGCCGTCCAAAATTCTTGGCAATTTCGATATCAAAACTAAATGAGTCACTACCCAGTCCATCCAGTAGAAAAGTACAATGTGATGACTGTTGGCAAGAGAAACTAACCAGGGTGTTGTCTGTTCAAGATCATAACTAAAGGATGAGCAATTGTAGCTAGAATTCCTAATAGGGAGAGGTGGACCGAGTGAACCAGAGCCTGGTAATCTGCTGCCAATGAGAAGAGTGGAAATAAAAGCTCGCCGCTTCATTAGTTCTGACTTTAGATTCATCATTCTGATACCAGCACAACAAGCTTTATAGAACAATAACTTATGTTACAGCAGCAACACTTAAAAATAGTCTGTGGTTTTGAATCCACTTCAAAAGTAACCATAATGACAACAACTTGTTCAGCTGACCCCCTTCTTTAAAGATCAATAGTTATGTCTGCGAATCTGAGAAATGTAAACTTTTTAAGAGAGTATTTTCTCTCAACTTTTTATTTTTTATTTTTTACTCATTCTACTTTGATCCCTGTTGAAATAATTACATTTCAGAGATGGTGATGCTTTTCTCCAAGCAAAGCACAGACAGGAGCCTAACAGAGAACGTCTTTACAAGACGTGGAAAGCAAATCACTCAGAGGAAGAAGCTGCACCATGATGAGATGCTACCTAGGTCTGCCCTGACAAATTCTCTGAAAGTCCAAAACTAATGCATCTGTTGATCCAAATCCAGGCCTGTTTGGGGGTTGAGAGGTGATGTGGGGAGAGCGGGGGGTAACAGGAAGGTAAGATTTGGGAGTGAGGTTTTTTTTTTAACGATGTGAAATGACAAGAACAGACTTACAAAACCTGCAGAGGACCTCAGCAAGGCGCAAACAGGTGGGTGTGCCAAAGACTGAAATATCAAAAATCAGCTGCATAAATTACAATACTACAGGCAGGAAATCATTACTGGAGTAGAAACAGAAACAGGTAAGTGATTGCATTGATGAATGACAACTGGGAGGGAGCATGAACAAGTCAACTCAAAAGAATCAGAACAACGAGCTCAAACTGAAGGTGACAACAAAACTCAGTCCAACCAATCATGAAAATGTTACAAAATGAACAGTAACCTCCAAACTGAAACATCCCAGAACATCAGCTTGAGTGGTCCAACTATGGTCACGCACTGCCTGGCTGAGAACGAGCTCATTGTTTTCAAGGCTCGTGAAAAGCAGCACGCAAATACAAACAAACCCAAAGATATGAATCAAAGCAGTCATTCCGTACCTTCCTGAAGTCTCAGTGGGGAATTTTGGTCCAAAAACAAACAACAAGATCAAACAGCAGCACAGGACAGCAGGCTGAGCCGGTTCAATCCAGAACCTCGGAGAAACAGACCTTCTAGGAGAAAAATAAATGCTGCTGCTGTGTGAGCAGCAGCAGCAGCCGTCAAATAAGGTATGTCCATTATCTGCAGCTAAAGAAGCAGCGCATGCTGTGGACATGACCTGAGCAAGTCTGTCTTTCACTTCTGACAAATTCAGCCAATATCAGCTGCTGATTCATATTAAATACTAATAAAAAATATTAGTATTTAATATGAAAAAGTGCCTGCGATGGACTGGCGACCTGTCCAGGGTGCATCCCGCATTTCGCCCAAAATGTCTCGCTGGATATAAGCACCAGCAGCCCTCCTGACCCCACTAGGGACAAGGGTGTACAGAAGATAGATGGATAGATGAAAAAGTGCAAAAACAACAAAAAAATAAACATAATTTTATTTTTTTGGTTTTTCACTTTGGCACTTGTGTAAACTATAAAACCCTCATGGTAAAAGAGTTCCACAATCACACCACAAAGACCTTAGGAATAAAAACCAGAACGGTCAGCCACCTCAAAGCCGTGGCTGCTGAGTGTAATGCAAATGATCAACCAGGCCTTTTAAATGCAACATGAATTCAGCTGTTTGTATGGTTAGTTTCTGTCCTCCCGTCCCCTCAGGTCCTGCCTTTTTTTTGGAAGTATCACCCATAGCATGATGCAACCTCCACCGTGTTTTATTCAGTGATCTGACTCAGACCGTTTATAACATTTAGCGGTTCAACTGACCGGTGAACGTTGTGGGTGGACACCAGTGTCTTCACAGCAGTGGCATCGGTGTTGGACATGCCTGAACTTTGGGTTTCACCACAGTTTAACAGACGTTAAAAACAGAACAGTAAGGTGAGTTTTGTCCTACAGAGAAATTGCTTTCTTTTGACTGGACAACATACAAACACAAAGACTGAAGCTAAGCTTCTTAAATCTGACCCAAAAAAAAAAATAAAAATAGGAAAACAAATTAAAAACAAACCGAAGCGATTAAACAGGCTGTCGTAATTCACACATCTTAAAATCAATTTGTGAGAAGTAAAAGTTTTGTATGAATTTGTGTTGAGCAAACCGAGAGGTGCAGAGACTGCAGGTGCTGGTGGGGATTCTGTTTACACACGTCTCAGCTGCCGGTTGCTTTTTCTAGAATCAAACAGAAAAGAAAAAAAAAAAGGGGGTTCTATGATCCACGTTTCCTTCGCTAACTTCTCTTCAGGTCTTAACTTGTGGCCTTTAATGAATACCTGTGGAGCAGCATGAAGCAGGCTGGGGTCTGTGAAACAAAACGCGCACACACACACACACACACACACACACACACACACACAGTGCCTAATACATTTTCAATAGCTCTCTAAACTGTTTGCAGGTTTATCTGTCCATTCACAATGCAGCATTGTAATTCAGACTTGGCCTTCTACTTGGTACAAAGTAAAATTCCTGCATTATCACTGCTCTGTTGCAATACTGCAAGACGGCGGGAAGGTTGGGGGAGGTGTGCTGCATACTTGTTGATAGCTCACTGCAAGCAGCACATTGTTATTCCGGTACAACTGCTAAGTGGTACCTATCGCAACAAAAGGTATGAGGAGAATGTGCAGAAATGTGAGTGCCATACATGCCACAAAGCAGCACTGAAACCAACTCTGACACATTAGTGAAATATCCCAAAACTTCTATATTAGTTAACTCGTCAGAGGCTGCTCCTAAAGATGACTTCTTTACCGTCCTGTGGAGAAAGGAAACACATTTCAAGGAGTTTTATTAGCACCACAAAGTTAAACAACAATAAGGGAAGCAATTTGCAAAATTATAATGTGCATAACAGCGAGCTGTGTAAAAACCATATTGGTGAATGAACAAAAGCAAATCAAATATCAGCAGATAAAGACAAAACTTAACTCTTCATTTTGTGTAGATCATCTTTCACAGATAAAAAAAAAAATCAGCATTTCACAGAGAGAGCAGAAACACAAATAAAATAAAATGTGAGTAAACAGACCCAACTCTTGTAGTAACAACGTCCTCAGCGTCCCAGTGGTCTGCAGAGGTATTGGAAGAAGAGCTTCCGTCACAAACCTCTTTCGTTCGGTCCATAAATGTTCAATGAGGCTAATGCACTTGAACGGGAGCCACGGGAACCCATTCCAGAACCTACAGGTATTCTTCTCTACTCCTTCCAAAGGCAGCTTTGATTGCGTTTCGGATTATTGCTTTGTTGGAACAAGTCTTAACCTGCTGAAGCTGACATGCTGACATTAAGGAGAAGGTGACAATTTTGGAGGCATTTCTTTGTTATTCTTGTCTCCTTTGTGCAGCACACACTAGTCTGACTTAGCAAAGAAACAATCCCACAGCATGATGCTACTCCTACCATGCTTGACACCTGGTGTTCTTAAGCACGAAATCTTCAAACAGCCAGATCATGGAGCTTTTCTCTAGAAAGCATTAGGCTTGTTGGTGTCAACTGCTTGAACAAGCCTGGTGTTGATTTCAGAGGTCTTCCTTTCTCAATGAGTCGAGCATAATGGAAAACGTTCATCATGTTCGGTAACCCTCTGTTCAGTAACCTTGTTTCACCAACTCTGTTGGTGAAACAGCTTCCAGTTCATGGCAGATTTGAGTTTTAGTGATCCATGAACATCCTGACTTCCTCTCATCTCAAGAGTGACAGTTTAGGTTCCAGGGCTTAAGTTTGGCAAAGTGATGAGAGCCTTCTAGTTGTCTGGGGTGTTTATGTTGGAATTGACAATTATTTAGGAAAAAGCTCCAAAAATCTTTCCCAGCTTATGTATCCTTAGACCTGAGAGCCATGTAGGAATTTTTTTTTTTTTTTTAATCTATGTATTGATGAACTCAATGACACATGACAAAGAATTTCCACAACCTTCAGTCCAGTTCAGTGAAGAATTAGGTAAATATATGCACAATTCAAATCTAATCTGTGTGGACTATATCAAATCTAGAATATTTCAAAACTCTTGTTTTTAAAAGTTGTATGTTGCATACTCATCCCAACAGTTACAAGAAAAAACTTTAAAGTCCAAATTAAAATCAAATATCTATGTTGGAGGATGTAAACTTTTGACCACAGGTGTACACGAAGACGGCTGTCTGGAAGGATGCAGAAGAGGGGAAACCCCCACTCACGTTATTTACACTCAAATGCATTGAAACAGGTCAATGAAGAAAACCAGTCATGAGTTGTTTTAATAGTTTGCAGCTCGAGTGACTGAATGCAACAGTGTCACACCAGCTACCTCCCACTTTCTGATGGAGGATGTGGTGAAACTGTGGTAGACTTCCTTCCAGCAATGTGCCACTCAAAGGTGGAACAAAAACCATGTTTCTAAGTAGTAGAGACCACTCACTGCAGACAGCTTGCTCTATTTTTTATTTTCTTTTAACTGAAACGTTAGTTTTATGTCGGTGGCGGCAGCAAAGAAAGTATAAACGATTTAATGGAAATGATTACAATGTATGATAAAAACATAAAATGGAAAGATTTGTTCAGTAGCCCAGTCAACTGGAAACATATAAACCTAACTCTCTGACAAGTTACTGACACATACTGAAGAAGTTTCAATTTTTAATTGTTGTTTTCTATGAATTCAGAAAATGTCAGAGTGGCAACACCTGTTAAAGGCAGCTCACATCATGTGGCTTAAAGGGAATGTGGTAAACCTGCATTCTGAGCGTTCTGTGGTGCTGGGTGAGAAACAAGGTGAAACTTTAGCCGACAGCCTCAGAGACAAGCACTCACACAGAAAAGCTTCGGCATAGAGCATAATCTGAATATATACCCAGTTATCTCTGCTTATTATTTGGCTGTACTCCATTATTTAAGTTGGTAAGGGAACCAATATCTATAAATCTGTTTTGTTCAGTCAACTGGAAGCAAAAACACATTCCTACCATTCTGCAACAGTTACATACCTGGGACTTCCGGAAGGTTTCCTAAAGAAACTTTTGGGAAGTTGCCTCATAACTTAGAACATGCTATTCTTTTTACGTTACATTTTAATACTGAGTTGCCAATAGAGGAGAAAAAAAAGCACCATTTTGAACTGCTGTGACATGAAATCTTTTGATGTTTTCCTAAGTATTTTCATGATGAAGCTGAAAGCTCTCTTTCAGTTTTTCAATGTTTCATAAAAATCAATCCTTGAAGTTCCATTTACAACCAGCTGTAAGGATAAAAGAGCCCAAGATGCAAAATAAAAACAACAAAAAGCTGAGTTAAAGCAACAAAAATGATAATTGATCTAAAATGAACTGGCTTTACACCGTGTTACAGGAGCACAAAGCGACGTTCTGCCGTCACTAATCACGCTCAGACCGGTATCTGGATCAGCTCAGGTATTCTGTCCCACAACAAGACTGGAGTGACTTATGGCAGAAACCGTGATAATCTCCTTTAGATAAAAGGAGGCTCTAATGGTCAACTAGAAAGAATAAAAACCATTTCAAGGGGAAGGCCTCCATTTCGCCTGCTTAGCAGACAAATACAAACTCCAGCTTTCTAAGTGATGAAGGACACCTGCTCAGGAATCCAGCAATCAATGTTTGTCTTACTTAGTCACAATTTTAGACTATTGCGGGAAAGAGAAGTGGCAACCATAAAGAAACGCACATGGAATGAAAAGTTTAGACATTTAGACACGCCTGGCTCAAAATGAATACCCTTCAGATTATATCAGCACACAGAATTTTAAATCTGTCATCTCTGGTTCAGCGCACGAGAACAGAATCATGTTAGGAGACATACCAAAGGTCTGAAGCCAGAGATGCCTCAGATGAACAAATACCAAGAACAAAACCAACTACAGAAATGAGAGAAATTTCACATCCAGGCATCTTGTTCACTCAGGAAGAAATACGAGGCCAATGATTACTGTGGCTTGATTTTAAGTAACAGAATCCATGGAATGGCATTTTATCAGATGTACACACACGCACACACTGTGTGTTTTACAGTAACTTTACCTCAGGGCCTGTAAGGCAGCCGCAGCAGCTACAGCCCACATCACCATGCTCCGTGAAAAACTCCACATGGGACATGTTTGGATGCTGAGGAGGTTTTTATTTATTTAAAACTACAGTTTACAAGTTGATGAGAAATTATTGACAACATACATGGTATGTGTAAAAGCTTTGCTCTCAGAGCAGCAAGCAAAGCGATGCCCTCTGACCTCATGCAGACTGAGGAAGCAGCAGGTTGTCTTTCACTGGAGACATCGGCTCTCCTTTCTTAGAAGAGCTGACCTTCACAGTTTCCCTGAAAACACACACACACACACACACACACACATGTGTATATGAGATCCGGTGGGTTTACACCTTTTAATACCAACACTCGCTTCATTCTCATATTTTGTCACGTTACAACCACAAACATATTTCATTGGAATTTTCTGTGAAAGACCAACGCAAAGTGGTGCACAATTGTGAAGCAGAAAGAAAACAATACACGATTCAAAGCACTTTTTACAAATAAACTGAAAGGTGCAGTGTGCAAAAGTATTCATCCCCCTTTTTCTGAGAGCAACAAATTGCCGTCAGAAGTTGTCTGATGACTGCTAATGACTAAACAGAGCCCACCTGTGTGTAATCTAATCTCAATTTAAAAAATACAGCTGCTCTGTGACACGGAGGGGGCAACATTCCAATTACAGGGTTTCCTTCAGTATATTATAAGCCTGGCGGGCCACCAGGCTTTATTTGTGTCCCCACCAGGCAAAGCATTGCTTTTTTTTTTTTAAGTCTTTTTAAAATGTTAGCATTTTTTAAAGACTTTATAGTTGGTGTTCAGGTTCCAATCTCTGAATAACACATAATTATCAAGTGATATTTTCAAATTTCTTGTCAACTTTAAACATTTTTTCAACTCAAAAACACGACGGGCCACTGGATGAATGACCCGACCCAACAACCAGGCTTAGCAAGTTTTCTGGGGGAAACCTTGAATTCTGTTAAAAAAACATATTCAATATGACATCTGAAAATGTACATTATTACAATGGAAAACATCTTTCCTCACTGCAAATTGTCCATTATTCCCTTACTTTTTATAGCTAAAGTTCTTCCAGAGGCTGCTTATAGTAGCCTGCACTCCGGGGTTGTTCTCGTTATTGGCTGAGGAACATTTCTTCCCAGAACCTGCAGTCTTCTTCCTCAGACCGCTGGCTCTGGCTGGGCCCAACGTCGACATGTTCACCGCCTGATTCCGCATGCTGGATTTCGGCTTGGACAGTCCGGAGACCTGAACACAGCATGTTCACGTCACAGAAGGAAGATCTGGCTATTCTAAACACTTACCAGGCAAGTCTAACCTTAACAACAAACGGTAACATTTCCTATGAACTGCAGCAGCTTAGAGAATATTAGCACATTAGTACTCTACAGTTCCCATCCAAGTTTAGATTTCTTTGTAAAGCAACCAACTCTGTCAGACGGCCCAAAACCCGCTCACATGTTCACCACTTCTCCACTTCTAGGAATGTATATGTGGCCCGTTCAGTGAAGGGCCACATATACAGCGAATTGAGGAAGTTTGTGACAGATGGGTTCCCACTACTACTACATGCAGTCAAGTCTGGCAGCTTCTCTCATAGTTCATTCTAAAAGATTCTGTTTACTTGATCATATGTTCTGTAATGATTTAAGTCACTGCCAATCCAGATCTCATAACATTCTTGTTACTTGTATAAAGGATTTGCTAAGGTCTGAATAGTTCATTAAATCAGCTGTTCACTTCAACAAACGTAACAGAACTCTCTGAACTGAAAGTAAAAATAAATATACTTGCAGCGACGCACTGTCCCTTTAAAAAACAAATGAAACCGACGAAGAAACAAAAGTGTGAACCCACCTTTGACCCCAGCATGCCAGGTTTCCTACAGGTCTCTGTGAAGGAAGCAGGGCTTTCTGTCACTGGTTCTGAATCAGTGCTTGAATTCATCTCCTGACAAAAAAAACAACAACAAAAAACACACAAACGGAAACCCATAAGACCATGAACCAGAGATTCCCAGAAAATGTCTACATTTCAACCCAGTGTGTGTGAGACAGTGCGAAAGTCTAGATTTCCCAGCCCATCTGTTCATCGTTCTTCCAGGTTGTTACTATTTTTCCAGCACTGCAGATGAACAGCATCAAGATTCGGTTGATTCATTAAACGTAGGGCTGGACAGTATGACAAAATAAGTGTTTCATATGAGTCATATTAATAATTATCAATAACTATTGATTAGGTTTTTTTATTTTAAATATCTAAAATACTGTCAAACAGACCTTTTCTGTTTGATCCAGTTTTCACGCTACGCAGTTTTTCATTTCAAAATTTTATTTGATTTTTTTTTTTATGAGACATGGTGGCGAAACCTGACACTGCTGCTGCATGAGTTACTCTACAGGTTGTAGCTCGGTAACAACGACTTACTCAACCAGTTGTTTAGGCTGCTAGTAAAATGGCATCTAATAGACATTTAACTAATTGTCAGTGACACAACACTGGTTAATCACTCCAGTTCTGATTAACTTGCATAATGATGGGGGGAAAAAGCAATGTTGAAAGATGAAATGTGAAAGTCTGCACAAATATTACTTGAAGCAAATCCAGAAACACAAACAAATCCCTGCTTCTCGAAAGCAAAACCAAAAAATGAGAGTTTGATTGAGACTGCAATCGAACTCTCAGTTCGTCTGCAGACCAAACTTCGTTTCACTTTGGTCTGCATCGGATGATGAGAATCTGAATTTGAAACTGTCTCTGGTGATTCGGGTTCTTTTCATATAGAGAAAACTCAAACTGGAAGCTGTCACTGAAAACCACCAAGAATGTTCAAGAAGAAGAAGACGATACTGTGTTCAAACCTAGCTGAAAACATAGTGAATGTTCTCCTCTTAATGGTCATTTTCTGGGAACCATTTCAGACTAAAGTATTTGACAGTTGCACAGTGCTTTATGCTTTATGAAACAGTAGTTACCAACAGAGCTATGAACACTGGTAAAGGCAGCAGAAAATTCTGGAACTTACGGTCTCCTCCTGGGAGGAGAAGGAGCAGCTGAAGGGGAGAACTTCCTCTTTGTGAAAGGAAGTGGACAGGGACTGGGAAAAGTAAGCACTATCCTGGGAAGGGGGAGAGTCTGGGGGAGGATCCTCGTTCTCAGTTTTTCTCTCAGGGGAAGACGAGTCTGCAGAAAGCTGACAAGTTGTCTGAAGAGCTGAGGAAGTCTCTCTCTTGTAGTGGAACTGCTGCAGGGCGAGCAGGCCTGAGGGGGTCTTCGCCGCTCTGCAGACCCCAGCACTGGAGGAGGCGGAGGAGCCTGACCACTGGAACAGTTTCGGCCCCTCACTGGATGAGGCGGGGGGGGATTTGGCAGGGGACGTAGGAGGGCTGGGGGTCTCCACAGGTGGAACATCAGGACCATCGCTTTCACTGAGTGAAGACTGGTCCTGAGACGGGTCCCCAGCGGACTCCTCGGTAATTACTGAACTTGATTTGCTGAAGAATCTGCAAAGGAGGAAACGCTGAGGTTACACTGAGAATTCAGGCTTTGGAAGACATGCCTTGAAACAATATATTGGTGGAAATGTGTGAATGGAACCACGATTGGTAAAACAAAAACAAAAAAAAAAAAAAAAAAAAAAAAAGTCTGAGTAGTGAGCTGAAGCAGTGGAGGAATGAGGAAAGAAAATCTATCAAAAGGTCATTGAACACAGAGCGTGGCCAAACATGCTGGCTGTCTGCAGTCAGCTGTGACCTGCTATTGGAGCACAAATAAACAAAACAGGGAAACACCAACGAGGGTGTAAATGCTTAATTTATTTCTAAAACGACTATAAAAAAAAAAAAACAACAATTAAGAAGTGTTTGACTAAGCATAAGCCATAGCTGTCCTTTTAATGAAAAAACAATCCATATTCTGTCAAAAAAGACTAATGAACAAACACCATCAAATTGGCCCAATGTGGTTTGTTTGCCAACTACCAGCAGCATTCCTCTGGGGGAATTCAGCACCATTTCTCTCTTCTACACCTAAACACAGTTGGGACAGGTCATTAGTCCGTCCATCAGTTTCCTGAACCCATCTCACTGGTCTCTTTCTACAGAGAAAACACACTTACTCCTACAACACGAAGACAGTTTTAAGAACATATTTTTGCAAAAGTTACATGCTGTCGCTTCAAACCCCAAATTTACTTGTTGAGATTACATTAAACTAAAATCTACCAGGGATAGAAATAATTTTGGGCTCAAATGCAACTGAGGACGTTGATATTAAAATGAGAGTTTTGTTTGTCATGAAAGTCATTAAGGAGCCTAGATGAAATGCAAACAAAACGTGAGAAACCTAAGCAGCAGTGAGAAAAGGGTGTGGATTTCTATGAACACATTGTGATTTTTCTGTTTGTAGCCTGCCAACCAACTGATGATGTCACATGCAGCGCTAAAGATGGATACATTTTCCGGTAGACAATGAGAAATGCTTCAGCTGGCAGTTCATTATGTGGGCTCTTTCTCACAAACCTCTAAAGAATTACAGCATCAGATGAACTGTAGTGTAGCTGCATACAGCACAGTTTAACCAACATAAAAACCAAAGCAAATCCCTCTGAGTGGAGTGGAGGAGTTTAAGTGTGTCGGGATCTTTTTCATGAATGAGGGACAAATGAAGCGGGAGATTGGTAGACAGATTGGCGCAGCGTCTGCAGAGAAGCCAGATTGTTGTGGTGAAGAGAGAGATGAGTCAAAAAGCAAAGCTCTCGATTTACCGGTCGATCTACGTTCCTACCCTCATCTATGGTCACAATCTTTGGGACATGACCCAAAGAACGAGGTCACGGATACAAGCGGCCGAAATGAGTTTTCCCCATAGGGTGTCTGGGCTCTTCCTCAGAGATAAGGTGAGAAGCTCGGTCATCCAGGAGGGGCTCAGAGTAGAGCCGCTGCTTCTTCATGTCGAGAGGACCCAGTTGAGGCGGCTTGGGCATCTGGTTAGGATGCCTCCTGGATACCTGGCCGGTGAGGTGTTCTGGGCACCAAGAGGCTCAGGACACACTGGAGGGACGATGTTTCTCGGCTGGTCTGGGAACAAGTGTTTGGGGAGAGGGAAGTCTGGGCCTCCCTACTTAGGCTGCTGAGCCAACGACCCAACCACGCACACACAGACGGACGGACGGACAGGCAGGCAGACAGATGGAAATCCCTATGAAACTCATCTGGGATGATGGTTGGAGTACATCAAGAAATCGCAGCTTGTAAAACAATTTCAAGAGCCCAATCAGGTCAGTTTAGTTCTTATTTACAAAAACAGTTCTTCCTCAGTGGAAGAAAAAAGTCTTAACAATCCAGCAACAGAGCACAAGTGTTTCACTTATCCCATAGTGTTGTATAGTGGAATATTTCAAGAACTTCAGGGTTTTAAAAATGGCTTTCTCCACCAAAGTATGGCATGTGGTCCAGCCGTACACCCACATTTATTTTTTGGGGTCACTGATTATTGCGAATGACTGTTCAACAAGCATTTGAAACCATAACTGGTCCTTGGAAAAAAATGTAAAGTCATGTTTGTACATTTATGGCAAGTATTTAAAATCCTTCAAGTGAGCAAAATGAAATAAAACAAGTACATCAAATTTCAAATTCCACAATTTATAGATTATAGAGATCATCTATACAAAGTTTCTAAAACGCAAGCAAGTAAAATGGTTTAATGCTTCGAAGCTCGTTTCATTTTAATTCCTTCTCGCTGAACCGTTTTGGATTTGTTTGGTTTGTTTTTCTCTGAAATTTGTCTGTCAGCTTGTTTTATCTGCATGGAGAGCTCCTTTGACTGCATGTCATCCGTTTACAGCAAAATTCTGTATCTAAATGAACAGATTTCCCACATCTAGAAACAGCCTTTGAGTCAATTGTCCATTTACGTTTTGTCCTTTTAAGAAGGAAGACAGCACAAGGAGCCGACACTCCTAATCCCTTCATCCAGTTTGACTGGAATACCATCAAATGAAAGCTGAAAGTTTGCATGTTGTGTCCATCAAATAACTATAGTTGGAATGTGTTTCAGTAAAAACTAAAAAAACTAGTGTCGGTGTGTGAACATAAATGGACCTCACTGCATGCGGCTGGTGCCAGAGGTTACTGAGAGTCATGGCTGAAGATCTTCTTCAGAGAAGTTTTAAAAGACATATCTGAGTATTCCAGTTAAAAATAAAAAAAAATCATCTGTAATGATTTAGAGAACTGAAGAGTCATCTGCATTAAGATTCGTACAGCCAGTTACATGACGTGGTTTAACAGTGACATCACCTGCTGTGGGTGACCTGCCTGCCATCGTCCTGGGACTCGTGGTTTCTCCGCTGCAGCAGGGTGACGAAGGCGAAGCAGTTCCGTGGCCGAGGCTGGCTGCTGGAGGCCGGCTTGTCTTGTCGCTGCTCTAATTTGGAGCGTTTCAGCCCTGAACTGGAATACTGCTGCAATACTTCTTGATCCGATACACAAGAATCTTACAAGGAGACAAAAAAAAGATACGTTTGTATAGACTAGAGTCCTGCAAATAACAAATGTGTGTTTACTTATTAATCTTTTCTTTTATATTTGGATTATTTATTTATTAAACAGACTTTAATGAAAATCACGACAAGGGCAGACCAACTACAGAGTTCTAGTTTTGCACAAAATATATTATGCTTCAATTATTCAGGTGGATATGATATGAAATATATTTTTTATTTTCAAAGATAAATAGCAATAAAATGTTTCATTCCAAAGTGAAGAGCATCAATCAACACCCATCCCAGTGCATTATGCAATCAGGGCGGAGCCAAGTTTAACCCCACCTTGACTGAGTCTTTGACTCCATCCCCAGCTTTGTTTTTTTGGGCGGATGCCGCCCCTGATCCTGGTGGACTTCATGTGTCAAACATCCTACTGCACTGTTTCACTTCAGGTAACTTTAAAAACATCCGAGTTCAATAAAGTCATCTCATTTGGCAATTTCATGTAGAGGTAAACACGTGACCCCACCCATCTGAACTACATTATATGCTTTAGGGTGCAGTCAAAACACTGGACTTCAACCCAGTCAGACGTTTGAGTCAGACGTTTGAGCTCACTGCCTCCTGTTGCATAACGAGCTTCATTTCACCCCTAGCAACCCGCTTTTTTTTGTTGTTGTGGGCGGAGCCAAACACAGCCCCACCTCTGAGCGTTTGACTCCACCGATCACCAAAATTTAAATCGTTTCAGGGCGGAGGCTAACGTTCCACTTTGTGTGTCTGAGGCTACGTTCACACAGCAGGTCAATTTAGTTTTTTTTTGTTTTTTTTTTCTTTCCCCCCGCCCCCGGCGTAGCCATTCACTCTACTAAATAAAGGCGACTTCTGACAGACTTGTATGTGAACGGTTTACAACCCCAAATCGGCCCGCATCACAGAAGAAGAACGAAGTGATCACACATCAACGTTTACGTCCAGATTTACCACGTCTGGCGTCTTCTGATGCAGATTTATGATGTAAAAGTCATACAATGTGACATGACCGTTCAGATTGCAGACGCTCTGGTATTCAATTTAGATATGGAAGTGGCACAAGTCAGATATTTTGGTGTGAGTAAAAAGATCAGAATAGGGCCCTTCAGACTACCATGAAGAAGTTGAATATGGGTCATATCTGGGTAAAAACAACATTGGATTTGGGTTGCATTAGGCTGCTGTGTGGCCTCATGCTCTTCAAACCTGACTGCATTCCTCCCAGAGTCTTTGAACTCTCCCATCCCTAGTCAACCTTAACTCCACCTATAAGTGAGTCTTTGACTCAACCTATTCTTACTACTTTATGCATTTCAGGGCTGAGACAAATTTGGCAACATCCGGCCCAAATGGAGTCAATCTTGACTCCGCCCCTTTATGAATTTTCAAACCCAACCGGATTTACTCAATTATACACTTAAAGGCATAATTAAACATTTGACACTACCCATCTACCCCCGTGGATTTTCATTTCATACATTAAATTCTACAATCCTTCACTCCACCTGTCTCTACAGCAGCGTGCATTTGACTGAAATATTTTAACCTCACCATCCTTCATCCATTCTACATTTGTGGGGGCATTAAACCTCACCAGCCTGTCTCTATCGCATCATAATACTCTGACTGATCCAAATACAAAACCCTGACATTCCATCTTAAGCCCACCTCCCCCTTCATTATTTGGCTAGCCCCACCCTTACTGCATTATGCATTTAAGGGTGAAGCCAAACATTCACCAAGCCGCTCTCCATTAGAAGCTTTTGGGTGGAGTCAAACAATTGATTATGTCTATCCTTGTTGTATTATAACCCTCTAGGTGAAGACAAACATTTGGCCCCACCCATCTCTATTGTATTATAAATCTCAGTACAGAGCTGAACTTTAACAGCGGCCATGTTCTTGGCCCACACATGTAGCGGTGGGTCCCACCGCTGGGGGCTCTAGCAGTTTCATGGGGCGGAGCCTAATCCTATGGCCTCAGAGTCTCTGGTCTGGGGGGCATGCCATGTGTCCTGCTGCAACGCTGGGCGCTCCATGCTGCCCACCTTGCAGCACTGTACTTTGTACTCTTCTTACCACAATAACTCTCATTTATGCACGGCTAGATGATTAATTTGGTCTGTCTTCCAGCAGCTCAGTGTGTATGCCAGACCATTTTCTCCCCCTGACTCAGCATCTTTCACATACATGTATGTGGCCACAATGAGACCATACAGCGCAGGTACGGACCAGCTTACCTTCTCTCAGCCTCTTCAGTGGCTGCTCTCTGTGTTGCAGTCTCAGGTGGTCCAGGCTGATGACTCTCTCCTGCCCCCTGGTGGAGGGTGGCTTCTCTGTGGAAACGTCAGGGCAGGGAGGAGCAGCAGAACCTGGCGTGAAGCTCTTGCTCCAGATGCTGAGTCCTGCCACAGCTGGGCAGCTGCTCCAGCTGTTGCTGCGAGCTTTGCACACCTAGAAAGATATTTCCCAAAGTAAAATTAAATGTGAGGATTTCGGGGGTTTTTTGCACTGGGACAATCATTCGCTGTAGGAAAGCTACCTGTGGACGTGGACTGTCTGGACTGAAGTCATCTATCCTCTCCATGGTGTTGATGTCAACGTTTCCCAAGGCCATATCCAAGCCTTTGTCATCTCCTAGATTTCTGAATTCATTGCCATTAAGGAATAAATACTATCCAAGAAAAAGAAGAAAGTTAAAATGCCTTATATATCCAGAAGAAACTAAAGGGGAAACGTTTTGAGGTGCGATGTAACACTAAAGGGTACGTTCCAGCGTAGTTGAGGGAGGCTGGGTCGATGTGTTGAGGGTAAGGATTAAGGGGCACCACCTTCCTCATGCCAGGATCAAACACCAGCTGGTAGAGGAAAGTGTTATTGGCTCTGACAAATCCTTCAACGTACTGCTCAGGAACGACCACGTTCATTTTCAGGTACTGGCCCATCTTTCTGATCACCTGGTAGGAAGAGAAGAACTCACACTCAAATCTACTCCAAAAATCATTCATTTAGATTCTAGGCTTCAGTTTTGCTGCTGCTTCAAGCTTCCTGCATCTTTTTTTTGCGTTCATTACTCCACAAACAAATAGCTATCTCGTCTGCTTGATAACTTACGATGACATGCCTAAAGTTTATGGTTCAAGACAACACAACAGTTCCCGTTAAGTGAAGTCCCCGTCTTGTGTTTGGATGGATCAGCAGGAGATTTTTTTTCCCCCACTTTCCTATCATGTTTATTTCTTGCTATGAAAATGATTCATAACAAAAATCACAATGAAACAAAACTGACTACTTACAATAGTCAATTTCTGCTGGTTTTAAAGACAGAGAAGTGGGAACTTTCTTGTTGGACTTTTGGTTAGTATCTACTTTAACATCTTGTGAAACTGAAGATGAAGCTAGAGAAGCTACATGTGCTTTCAGATGGGGAAAACCTGGATAAAATTAGTGGATAATATACCAGGCAGATGTGTAGATATGTAGCACACAAACCTGGCTAGATTCTTCCTGCAGTCTTGCGACAAACTTCATTAAATTAATGAATAAAGTGAGGCAACAGATGGTTTTGGTATTTTAACACATACTTATATCACCTAAGACTGAGATTTATAGTTAACGGTAGTCAAGTCTACAATAATCACCAACCAGCTTGACAAACTGCATCTAAAAATTAATTATTGTCTATAATTAATACCAAGTTCAGATTTTTGAATTTGGGGTATCTGAAACTGTTTTACAAACTGTAGGAGAGTCATAGTAATCATGAAAATGGTAATTGTCTCATCCCTAGTTACCACATTGTACATTTACAAAAGTTTCTAGTTTTCCCCAGTTTTTAGAACCACGAGAAAAATAAAAGAAGCTATCAGCTTGTGCACACACCTTCAGAATGTCAGGGTCTTTGGCAAGCCGGAGCAGCTTGCAGGCCTTTCCGAGGCCAATTCCATGCAGGGAGGGCAGGTAATCACAGCCAGCGAGGATGCACATATGGCGAAACTTCTCCTCTGTGAAAACGTCCCCCAGGGAGCGACAGCGGCCCAGGTTCTTCTGATCTATCTCTATTCCATTGCCCTGCTTGTCCATTTTGAGAATCACCTACAAAATATTAGGGGAGAAGACGAAGATGGTCAGCCGTTGTTCCTGCCAGGCAGCTAATGCCCGGCAGTAGCTGACTGGCATTAAAATCCTGCAGCGGATTTTAGAAGATTCCCATCCATCAAATTACAAATGATACAAGGAAATTGCCTTTACTGGAAAATATCAAGCAGTCGTTCAACACAAAAAGCTTTCTTCAGCCACTGACGATCTTTCCAAAGTGTAGATATGTACAGCTTAGTTTTATACATCAGTATTAACATTTATGGGCATATTTCTCCTATCAGAATATCTGGTGGCAGACTTACATGTCTTACTCTTTCCAAGTTAACAGATGAAACCGATTCTGCTGCTTTCATGAGGCAAAAATAGTACAGCGCAGAAATCTGTGGTAATGGAATAAGGGCCTCTGGGACAGAGGAAGTGCCATTTATACTGATGCTAGAGACACAATCATAAACGGAACGCATAGCTACAGAGACAACAGCAAGAAAACGTTTCTACAGAGCTGCAGCGATTCCAGTATCATGGACTAACTCACCTCTACATGTCTGCAGCACTCAGACCACAATCATTTAAACTCCTGGAGAAAACTCAGCTCTTCCTCTGGCCTGTGCCTGAGCAGAGCATGGAGGACTTGGCTATTAAAGGATGAAGCGCGTTCAGCCCCTCACACAGCTGAGTGATGCAGGTGGGGACTTTGTTTAATTAGGGCAAAATTATTACTGACAATTTAAGTCGACCACACACACTGTTTGTTATTGCTTAACGTGAATGAAGGTTTGCTAAATCCTTATCAAAAAAGTATAATTACATTAACTATGTCACAAAAAACAATGACAGGGGAAGACATCCAGTAGGTAATAGGGGTGGACAATATGGACTTAAAGTTTTATCACAATATTTTGTGGTAGTAATGTGATAACAATAAAAGTGATGATAAACTACTTATTCCTTTTTTTCACGTAACTGTATGACTGTGACTGCATGTCACAGCAATTATAGTCCCACAAACACAAATACTGCTCTTAAAAACATTCCCATTTGTAATACGCTTCAGGACACCAGTCACAAAACGTTTGATTTGTGTCACTAAAATACATACAGCAACTGCAATCAATCATATTTTCAAATCATATTTGAACAAACAGTGGAAGAAAATAGTTCAAACAACAATCTCCAAAATATGGAGCTTTACTGGGTTTTAAACATCATTAATTTTAACTTTTTGTGACAAAAATAACTCAAAATCTCATTAGGATAAGAAATCTGATACCAAATGCTATATAATAAATTCCCACCCCTGGGGAGTGCAAAGTTCTTTTATGAGTATTGCAAAAAGCAGAGTCCAGCCATCCTACAGAGACAGTATCATGTTCTTTTATGATGAGGCCCATGGATCAGAATGTTGATGGACTGGTAAACTGGGAACAATCCTTCTAGTCAAACAGACCACAGCCCTCCCTGGATACAGCTGAGTTTCCTGTCCATCCATCCATCCCCTGCTCCATCTTTATCATTTTAAGAAGTGGACTTTTCCACTTCTGAATTATTATAAATGCCCACTGAAGGGGTGAGCATTTATAATGTGTTTTATCATCATTTATCAAGATAAATTTCATATCATAAGAATTTTGATTTATTGTTGCCACATGAAGTTTGAAAGTCTGTACTGACTGATATCTTCACATTATGCACTTCAGCATCCGCTGACCACGTTCCTTCAGTTTACGTGAGTTGCTGTCGTTTCCAAACACTTCCATTTTCTCATAATACAGCTGACAGTTAATTGTGAAACATTTAGGAGCGAGGAAATTTCACGACTGGATTTGTTGCATCCTATCACCGTTACACGCTGGAATTCACTGAGCTCCAGAGAGTGAGCCATTCTTTCACAAATGTTTGTTGAAACAGTCTGCATTCCCAGGTGCTTCATTTTATACACCTGTGGCCATGGAAGTGTTTGGAACACCTGATTCCGATAATTTGGATAGGTGAGCAAATACCTATGTGTATCATGATAAAACTTGAAGACCATATTGCCCAGCCATAGTGTTTAGAACTCAATGCTTAAGTTCTACTTACGGTTTTGCAGCCAAATGCCAACAGGTCAGAGTCCTCAGTGATGACAGCCTGAGCGAACCCAGTTTTAGTCAGATAGGCTAGCTGAGCATCTGCTTCATAAGGGGCCACAATGCAGTCCACCCCCCTCTGCCTCGCAGCCTGGACCAGGAAAACATCTCATGTTAGAGCACATCTACATTCCTGTACAAAGACATAGAGTCTGCAATGCCTAAGAGTAAGGTGCTCAACATAATGGAACATTTTATGAAACAATTTGATGTGTTCAGGGATGACTATCCTATATTTCTATGTCATCTGGGTTGCACATTCATTTTGTCGGTGCAAGCTTTAAAAATGTTATTTGCCACATCAAGACAGAAGCCACACCTTAATAAGGTTATGAGCCATGGCGGGGGTGATGTTAACACAACGTCCGAAGCAGTCTCTGGCTTCCGACAGTTTACCTTCACGCAGCAGCTGTCGTCCTTTTTGAAGGTTGGCTTCCCTGCGCCTGGGAGACACGTGAGTAAACAGGATGGTCAGTGAATGCAATGCTGTAAAAAACAGCTTTGGCCAGTTGGGTTGAGTTTAACTGCACTTGCTGCAGACATACTATAGACTTTAGAAGCTGAAAGGAGAAAACTGGGGACATTATGGAATGACAGGAAATGGGGATAATGTATGTTAATCCTAACTCAGATACTGTGAAATTAAACAATATTGCAATTGCATATTGCAGCCCTGGTCAGAATGTATTTTAATGTACACCAAACTACTGCTCAGTTTGGGTGAATACTCACTCTCTGCGAGTCTTTTCCACTTCCTGTTTAGAAGGCAGATTGCGTCCATCAAACACCAGGATGGGTTTAACTGAGAAATTCAACAGCATATCCACAAACTTCATGCAGTACCACACATACCTAGAAAGACAAACAATAAGAGGGAAGACATAGTACAATAGGTTTCATGTAGTTTGAATATGTGTTGTTTCCCTGAAAATGACAGAAGAGCTTACTGATCAGTTGGTTCCCCTTTAGCAAGCTTCTCAGCACAGGAAAAAGCTCCTTTATGAAGCCAGCAGTAAGTGTCCACAGCCACTGTTTGGCCTTTATATTTTTTAACGTTGACGGGCTCTGCTGCATCTTTGAGAAACTGCAACAATCCAGAGATTCCCATTCTCAGTTTCACCACACTGGTCACAAACCTGGGGGGGAGGGAAGGCAGGAATTCACAGTCAGACTCTTCCAGAGGGCAAACACACTGTAATAGCTACCAACTACACCACTGCTGCGTAGTCCATGATGCAAATAACGGAGAAAATTATCTTGAACAAGAAGTCAACAACGCAGATTCCGGGTAAAATGGTTAGCTTCGTTGGTTATTTACTCGCCATCTCCTTATACAGTAAAGTAATTGGAGGTCAAACTAACACTAAGCATATGTCAGGGAAGTGACTGTCTGTCTGGAAAACATCTGCGGAACAACCTAATCACAGAAGCTCAAATATTTTGCAGTATTTGACAGGTCAGAAGTGAACTCGATTGTGGTTGAAAGTTTGACTACACATTGCGCAGCGGTTACAACAGTTGTTTGAGTAGGACACCAAGCATTAATACTCCTAAATAAAACTTTTCAAGAAGTCAGACTTACCTTTCTGTTCCTAAAACACACAAATATGATCGGGTTAACAGTGCAAAACTGGAGCGAGTTTTGGTTTTAGCGGTAAAAAGACGGAGTCAGTAACAGCTACCACAATTGGCTACAAAGACGAAAGGGCGTGTCAAGCAGAAAATCATCCAATAGAAAGTATAAAGGTAACGGAAGTGGAAAAAGAAGCTTGACCGTCATGCGCACGCGCTGTTATGCCGCCGCCCAACAGTGACGTTTGTCGTCTAGTATGTTTGTCCGCAGCCTGAAAGATTAGGTACCCGATTTTCAGTGGATCGACCTTCGCCTTCTTCGGAGTTTCATTATCGATCAGTCAATCAAATATTATCTATAAATCAGTTTTCATAGTCAAATGTAACGCAAAATACTTGTGTTGTTGACACACAAAGAAGTGTCCGAAATGATCAAAACAAGCAAACAGATTAGATTACTGGTAATAAAACACAGCTCTCCTTCTCATATTCTCATATAGTTATCAATTTTCTATAGGCTTTAATTATGTGCCAGTGTGTAACCAATAAATGTTTGTCACAGGTTCACCTGCTTTCTGGAAGCTGAATAGAATTGGTGGATTAGAAACTGGACTAAAATATGAAGGACTAGTGGGAAGGTGTTTACTGAATGTGTAGCACTGGGAATATTCCAGACAGGAAAGTTAATCCTTTTCAACCTATATTCAACTGAATACTCTACAAGCCAAGCCAAGATATTCAAGGTTCAAGTGGATAAACTACATGGTAGTTTTGCAAATATTCACTCATTTGGAATTTGATGCCTGAAACGCATTCCAAAAAAGTTGAGACAGGGACAGCAAAAGACTGGGAAAGTTGTGGAATTCTCAAAAACACTTTCTTGAAACATTTTACAGATTAATTGGAACCAGGTGTGTGTCATGATTGGGTATACACAGTGGTCTTAAACTACATTTCCCAATGACCACTGTCCGGCAACTATTATAAGTTGACTGTGAACACAGTAAATCGCTACATCTACAAGTGCAAGTTAAAACTCTACTATGTAAAGTGAAAGCCTTGCATTCACAACAATGAGAAAAGCCACCATCTTTTCTGAGCTAGAACTTATCTGATATGGACTGATGTAAAGTGGAAAGTGGACAATCATATTGTGGATTTTTTTTACATTGTTCCACAGCAAAAATGTTTCTCTTAGACAAAAAATTATAATAATAATGATGTTTCCATCAAAGTGGGCATCAACTCTTCACACTAGTGGATATGGAATGGAGAACATGGGGTAAGGTTTGGCTGGATGAAGTGGTCTGCAAAACATGACCACGTACCACATTATCTGTTTGCTCAGTGATGTAACATGATGTATCCCAGATCTGCAGCCAAGGATTTCCAATAAAGTAAACATAAGATTTGAAAAAAAACTCTTCCCAAACTTTCCCAAAACAGAAATGGACACCAAAGACAGATTATTTCAGAAGACAGAAATACAGATTATTCCAGACAAAACTAAGAACTGACACTTTAAAAGTTATTATTATAGTAGAAAATATTACCGGTACATGGAAAAATCCCAACTTTAGGAAAACTGAGGATTCGCTGACCCACAAAGAGTGGAGTACTTTAGGAGGAAATTCAGAGATGGAGAGCAGAGATAAGGGGCAGACAATCAAGAGTGATTTCATGTATCAATCATTTGATACATGAAAGCACAGATGATACTTGTATCAGCTGTTCTGATACATGTATCACACTGGACCATCACTCTGGCCATCTGCAAACTGTCCCATCACTCATTGGGAGTCATCATCCAACTGTAAACGAGTGATTGTTGACTGCAGCTGGATTGTGTTTGTTCTTCCTGTTAGAGTCCTGTCAACTCACCATCAGTACAAATACAGTGAACAGAAAACTCAAACTGTCTGACAGCAACAGGAAGATAATATTCGTGGAAGAGCTCCTGTCATATCCTGGATCATGCAGATATATTTGATTACTGGCCTCAGCTGCTGTGCAGAACTGGCCTGACTGGTTGCTGTTACTGGGGGTGGAGTGGAGAGGATACATTTGTATTTCAGTGAGCTATGGAGGAATCAGTCGGAAAGGAGACGGTCATGATTGTGTGTTTGGGCTGAACACTCAAACCTGGAGTCTAGAGTGTTCTGATGTTATGCTTTCTGTCACAATAACAGAAAAGGACCCATCTCCTCCTCCTCAGTTTCTAACAGACCAGCAGCGGATATGGACTGTCTTGCTGGCATACTGTCCTTCTACAGAGTCTCTGACTCACTGGTTCACCTGCACACATTTAACACTGCATTCACTGAACCTCTGTATCCAGGATTTAAAATCTGGTCCTGTGGTTGCAACAACACCAACAAGTGGCCACATTTGAATACTGCAAGTTTAGTCAACAGATTACAATGGATGAGTGTTTTTAAAAAAAAAACAAACAAACAAACAACCCCCGCTCCCCGGAAATTATTAATAGCAAGAAAAAATCAAGAAAAAAATCTAGTGTTGTAGCTTAGTTGGCATGGTGAACAAGTTTTCATTGGCACAATTTTAGCACTGTCATCTTTTCTAACTTCTTAGAAAATGAAGCAATATTTATTTTTATTTTGACAGAGATAGTTTGCATTAAAAAAAAATCTCCATTCAATGTAAAGTTATATTGGTGTAAACTGACCATTTTTTTCTATAGACAGACTGTCACATGAAGCATGACTTGGTCACCATCTAAGTTTTCTCCAACCTTCAATTTGTCAGCAAAATTCTTAAAAAAAAAAAAAAAAATGTTTCAACAGTTAAATATCTTCCTTCCGCAACCAATCACTTTGATACCTTTCAGTCTGGTTTCCATGCTCACCATGGTACTGAGACTGTTTTCGTCAAAGTGTTCAATAACATCCACATAAATACAGACTGTGGAAGAACCACAGTGCTGGTTTGGTTGACCCTCAGTGGAACTTTTGACACTGTTCACCACAACATATTGTTGAAACAATTGGAGAGTTGGGTAGGACTCTCTGGTCCAGTACTTGGTTGGTAAAAGGTTTGAATCTTACATCAAGAACAGGGATTTATTTGTTTCAATAGGTAACTTTTCATCAAAGCGGACAGAGAGCTTAATCCTGGGTGCCCTCCTATTAAATATCTGTAATGCTCCCACTAGTTTAGGTCGTAACAGGCAAAGACTAGCTATCATACCTACACAGATGATCACAGCTCTACATCATGGTGTCACCAGATGATTCTTAACCCATCCATACAATGTACAGATTTTTAGAACAAATCAATGCATGGATGTGCTATAACTTTCTCCAGCTGAACAGAAACACAAGTTATCTTTGGACCTAAAGAGGAATGGTCTAGACTAGAGTAAGCACAGTGATGGGCTCAGACCTGAATCTCCAGAGCCACATAAACACAGTTACAAAGTCAGCCTTCTATTACCTGAAGAACATTTCCAGGATTAAAGGCAAGATACAGAGAAACTAATCCATGTGTTTATGTTTAGTCACTTTGATTACTCCAACAGTGTCCTCACAAGTTTGCCTAAAAAAATCAATTACAGCTGATCCGCTGCTCACGTTCTCACAAAAACCAGGAAGGTAGAGCACATCACCCCAGTTCTAATGTCATACACTGGCTCCCTGGAACTCAGAAAATATACTTTAAAATACTGCTGTTAGTTTATAAATCTTGGGTTTTCATGCAGCATTTCGCATTTCCCAGCACGAGAAGATGACGTGAACGCATCGTACGACGTGTCTGGTTTCCAGCTTCCTTCGCACTTCCGGTTTCTTTCCCCACAGTGAGACAGAAAGCAAACAAAATGCGTTAGTTAAACTTTACAGTTGAGCTGTGGCTAGTGACAGCTTTATTTCCGTGACACAGTATATTTTACCTACCGCTTAATTAAATGTCTTTGTCCTGGACTTCATAGGTGAGGCTTTAATAGGATAGCAACCATGCAGTTCTCTCCCACCAACGGAGATTTCACGTTCGTCTCCTCTTCAGAAGCTGAAGGTATGCTAATTGCTGCAGCGCAAAGCTAGCAGGCCCCAAAGAGTGATACAGTACATGTCCAGCAGCAGTCTACTTATTTCGCTCTGTTTTATGTAGACTATTGCAGCGAAAATCATTCGCTGGTTTCCTCTGCTACTTGTATCAGATTGTTTTTATATGTGGAAGCGTGTGTTAGCTTTGTTAGACACATATAGGACGGAAGGAAAACATGTAGGTAACAAAGAGCCTGACATGATATTTAGTTGTATATTGTTTATGTTAACACTCCATTAAAAGGGGGCTTTTCGTGGCTGCTTGGAGCCATATAGTTCTGGCTCTGTCGACTCAAATCTAACTTCCACTTGTTTACCTATCGCTTAGTGACGGGATGAATTTCCGGTTTAGCTAGCGTCTTATATTAGGGTTCAGGAGTCATAAATAAATTACTGTTCTTTAAAAATAAATCTTAAAAATATATGTGTAAAAGGAGAAAAAATATATGAAAGACAAATGAGAACCAAATAAATTTTCTGTGCGCAGATTTAATTTATTTCAGCAAATTTCTTTTGTAATGCCTGTTTCCGTGTTTATTTTTCCTTCAGTAGTTGTTTCAGCTAATGGAAGCAACTAAATTTGTGCGCACTGCGCAGATCTAATTTATACCAGCAATTTCTTTTGTAATGCTGCATATTTCCGTGTTTATTTTCCTCCACTAGTTGTTTCAGCAAAGTGGCGTTTCACAGAGCGCCATTCTGAAGAAACCTTAGATAAGATTTTTCCACAATGCCACGTTCCTCCTTCAGTCCCAGTTCATTCCATACTGTGACTCAGGCACAAATGAGAGAGATGATGTAAATTATGTTCTTAATGTCAGGACACTAGCACATGGACCTTCAGCAATGCCCAGTAAACTAAGTATTGAGCTAAACTGATCATAACTTGTCTATGTGGATTAAAAGCATCTTTGCAGTTTGACATACATCTTTGCAAAGGATCTGAAATGGTAGATTAAAAAAACAATACCACTAAACAAAAGCGGTATTATAACCTAAATTATATTTTGAATACTTTAGAATTTTTCAAATAGAAAAAAATTCACAGTAAAAGCCAACTACTGGATTTTATAATAATAATATGTTATATTATCATCTGAACACCTGGTTGTTTAGCTTTTCCTTCCTTCCCATTTACGTTGATTGTGTTTAATTTAGAAATATCACGTTTTTGTTCCACATTCTGCTGCTGCTTTTATTGTTTATAAAAGGTACCGTCAGCCTGAAATCATCTATGTGATCCACAGACCTCAGTGGAACCATCAGCGCCCCTGATGTTAAACTGAACATGGCCAGTGAAGGAGGCAGGGATCCATACGCCACCACCTTCCTGAGGCAGCGAGGCTACGGCTGGCTGCTAGAAGTGGAAGAAGATGACAATGAGGAGAGCAAGCCTCTTCTGTAAGAGTGTATTTTAGGTAGTCTTAGAATTTGTAGCAAATAAGTTTGGGGGAAAAAGACAAATCTGTTATTTCAAGAAGTGTCGATGCTGCCTTGTTATAAGTAGGCCATTCTTTTTTTATTGAGCATGGTTGGATGTTCTTTTAGAAATTTTTTAATTGTTATTTGATTTTTACATTCTGAAGGAAAGGGCTGCTTGTATTAGTTCCTTTCATTATTCATTCAATAATGAACAGATTGTTTACATCTGACGCCATGCATCAGGTACCAGAAGGAAGGAATTATTGATCTTTTGTTGAGTTATTTTCCCTACTTTACACCTCAGTGTGAGAAAGACCAGGTAATGCCAATTTAAATTTGACTGAAGCATGGTTATTTACATTGTATTCCTGTTTGTTACATGAATCTGACCTTCACCCAGTGTCAGGGCAAATATTCAATTATCCTTGTCTCATCTCCTGTGTGAGCAGGGAGGAGCTGGACATTGACCTGAAGGACATCTACTATAAGGTCCGCTGCGTGCTGATGCCCATGCCGTCTCTAGGTTACAACCGACAAGTAGTTCGAGACAACCCAGATTTCTGGGGCCCTCTGGCTGTTGTGCTCCTTTTCTCCATGATCTCAATCTACGGGCAGTTCAGGGTGAGCAGAATACGGATGAACACAACTGGTTGCTCGGGATGATTACTTGAAGCATCATCTGTTTACACTAGTGATAATTTCCTGTGTTGAGTGGGGTAAACCCTAGACCACTCCTACACAGGCACAAGACAAGCAAAAGAAATAGCCAGTCATCATATTGTAATGTTCTGTTCCTTTAAATAAAGTCTTAAAACCCACCTGTTTGGAGTTGCTTTTGAACTATAATATGTGGAACGTTGACCGATATATTAGACGTTAATGATGATTTTGATGATGGCACTAATCAAAATGTAACGTTTGTCACTGGTTTCTCAACTGTTGAGTATATGTTATTTTTATAGCTTTGTATTTTTATGTTTTTATGATGTAAAGCACTTTTAACTGCCTTGTTGCTGAAATCTCCTATTCAAATAAACTTGATTGATTGTTAAGAGGGCAATGGGCGTGCACATGGGAGAAAACTTGGTCATGGAGGATTCACATGGGTTATTCCCCAGTTTTTGAAAGCAAGATCAAAATAAAGCATTCTGGGGTCAAAGGTCATTGTCCAAGCTTTAACTTTGGACTGTGTTGTCTCTTACACATGTAGGTTGTATCTTGGATCATCACCATCTGGATATTCGGATCACTTACCATCTTCCTGCTTGCTCGTGTCCTTGGTGGTGAGGTAGGTCCCGCCCCCATCACAACACAACCACAACCAATCAGCGAGTTTTAAGTTCTCTTTATTTGCCAAAATAAGGTTGTTGTTTTTCTGAGCACTCTTTTTGTCTCCTGTGTAGGTTTCTTATGGCCAAGTTCTTGGAGTGATTGGATATTCTCTTCTTCCTCTCATTGTCATAACCCCTCTGCTTTTAGTGATTGGAGGGTTTGAAGTGGTGTCCACGTTAGCCAAAGTAAGTTCTATTTTATTAAAGACTCTTAATCAGAGTGTTAATTGGATCTTCTTTTTTTTTACCATTTTAATCTATTTAGACGTATTAGTGGATCAATTTTCTTCTATTTAACTTGGAGCATTTCTCCACTTCAGAAACCATTCTTTAACTGAAGAATGTAAATCTAGCCCGACAGATGGGCTATTTAAACAGTTTAAACATCAAGCTGGAAAAATACTGTGAGGATTGAAGATTATTTTAGACTGACAATTATAATGCAATCCTTGAAGAAGTCCTATCCATCAAAGGAAGTTTGTTAAATCCTTCATTGTCTTGTGCCACTGCTGTTGTGGCTTTAAATGGTGAAACAAACCATTTAGAGGTTTTCATTTTGAGTAAGAACATTTGACTCTATGCTGAGCTTATTCAACACTGCATAGGCAAACTTATGTTTTACATAAATAGGATTTGGGAGATTTGCACCATAAATGGGATGTTTGATGTCAGTTAAGGAAGAGGCCAACTTTTTTCCATGAATATAATCCTTACACATATTGTTGATAAATGAGTTTGATCTTAAGCACTGTAGAAACTGTTATATTGTTGGGTTCTTAATCTGGTAGTGATTACTTCAAAGTGATGTTCTTGTCATGTGTTTCCTTTCCAGCTCTTTGGTGTGTTCTGGGCTGCCTACAGTGCTGCTTCACTCCTCGTCGGAGATGAATTTAAAACTAAGAAGCCCCTTCTCATATATCCCATTTTCCTATTGTATATCTACTTCCTGTCACTGTATACTGGTGTGTGACTGGATGAGTCAGAACTACAGACCTTATAGCCATGGACAGTGACCCTGAGTCATGTTGGGGGCATCAAACAACTAAACCCAGGAGGTCTTTTCTTTTTTTAAGACGTATTTGTTTTTGTTTTTTGTTTTTTTTTAACTCTGTACAATTCTAGGCAGTGAGGACATTGGGAATATGACTGTAAATAGTTTTGCCCTTTTCTTTGTTCAATAAAATGAATCAGATTTTGCAGCTTGTACCTTGTTCTGCAGGTGTCTATATCATAGGTGCTCTACTGTCCCCATATGCCTGGAGTTGGTTGTAGTTTGTGAATCTGGACATCATTTCCTGGATTATAACCTTTTTAGTCAATCCACTCAATGTTTAACAAATATTTTTGTGCATACAGTGCGGTGGAGGAAAAGACGAGTAAGAGACTGCAAAACTGTAGATTCCTCACTAATATACACTCTGTTCTGTTATGGCAAACGTCCATTAATGAGGTGCCTTGTTTTTTCTTTGTCAACTCTATCAAAATAGAAAATCACCTTACAAATAGTTACAGAAAAGAAATGGGTACTTTGTGAATTAATCATCTTGTATTTGTTGACTGGTCTCTAAGTTATTTATGCTAAACAACTAACATTCCTTTCAGAAACTAAAGAAAAATTTTAAATAAATGAATGAAATTGTTGTAAAATATGGCAGTTCTGTAGTTATTAAATAAAATAGAAAATGATCACTGAAGCATATGACATTTCTAAAACATACTTTGTGATATGGAGGAAACAGTTTAAGAGATTCTCAGTTCTCTACTAAATCAATTTGCTCATAATGTAGTAAAATGTGCTCCAGGTTAGACTGGTTTGTAATGAAATGTACTTTAAAACAGATGAAAGACATTGTTAGCACACAATAATACACAAATAATTATTGCTAGATTACGTGTCAGTTTTTGGGGACACACACAGCATAAGTAGATAGAAAAATGAAGTAATGTTTGAGGGAATTATAAAAAAAAAATGGGATTTCCAAGAACTAAATGTAGAGATAAAAATGAATTTTATGAGCTTTCATGATCCACAAAGTTGAAAATGTCACCGCACCTGTAATAGCTCCAACTTTTCTTGGAATATTTTGCACCAGGGGAAAACAGGTTTATGTCAGGGGGTTAGTTCAGAGTATGTGTATTTCATGTTGCTGAGAGTTTTTACATGTAATAAAAACAAGTAAACATGGCATAAAAGATGTTCTATCAGTTTTGCTAAGATACAATTATGATCCATGAACACATTAGTATATTAATAAAAGTATGTTATGTGATATAACAGTGGCATAAATGTGAAAATACACAATGACTAGTGTTAAAGGCAATTAAAAAATAATATAATGCATGGAGGTAATAATGATTTACTTGCGCAGTAAAAAAAATTTGTTCATCAGCTGTTCTCTCTATGGCTGTTCTCGTTTACTCTAGTTGTTCTCGCGAGATGTATTCAAGCGGTACGCTAGCTCCGTGTTCCTATGGTGTGAGTGACAGAGCCTAGCCTGGAGTTCCTCAGCGCTGATGGTGAATAGCCACCGCGGCTGTGACGGGCGGAGAAGAAGCCGCAGAAGGCTGGGGAGTGGCAATTCGGAATCTGCCCCTTAGATGAATTCAATTTAAGTTTATCGTCAGGTTCTAACAAACCAAAAAGAGGAGGAAGGGGAAAAAATAGGAAAGATGGCGGCCGCGGCCTCGCCGGGCTCGTCCACCTCCTCAGACTGGATTGTAGTGAGAGACGGTTGCCTGCGTTGCGACGAGGAAGGCCTGCGAAGTCTTTCCTACCACCCGGCCCTCAACGCTATCTTAGCCGTTACCAGCCGGGGAAGCATTAAAGTGATAGACGGAACTTCAGGGGCCATTCTTCAGGCTTCAGCACTGCACGGTAAGTACCGGAGTTCTCTGTCAAGCCCTGACAACAACACTTTCAGTTTTGACAAGCCAAATACAGTTTGTCAACAGACTGTGTAGGGACCAGCACCCTGGTGTGTTAGCTGCTCCCGGCAGCCATACAAGTGGCCTGTTGGGTTTTTGACAGCTGGGATTGTTACAGACTGTTCTGGCGGCGTAAAACAAAGCATCCTCAGCATCTTGACATAGGAACGATTCTCTTATCATTAACGTCCGTCTTTGGTGAATGGCATTCACTATTTGTCTCTATAGACTCAACATGACACCTCTGACTGTAGCTAATGGCTAGCTGTAGGACTTTGCACAGCGCTAACTAACCGGGCAATCTTCTAAAGTTCTGCCCGTCACACGCGGCCTGTGGTTAGGAAAATGGGTCCAGATGTAAACATTGGCAGTCGCTTAATAATGAATAAATGGAAACTGTAGGCTGTCTGAATTTGGTTTAGTTTAGGAAAGTGGTAATGCTTTTAGCCGCTAATGTATTTTGCTACTCGTCAGCCGCATAACTTCACAACTCACCGGCGAGAGTCAGTAGAAACTACCAGCGTGATTCCGATGTTACAGTCACACAATGGTGGACTGTAACATACCTGTAAAATAACAAATGGGAAGCTGTTCCTGCTATAACTTAGCATTTAAGCCTGTGACCGATCGAAGACTGAATGCCAGCACTGAGATTACCAACACTTAATGTTAACACGTTTTTGTTGAGATCCGATCCGATCAGAAACCGTGTCCATCATTTTTTGTTTTCTGTAGTTACTGTCTGAAATTATGCCCAATAGCATTTTATAGTAAAATATAGTAAAATACAGAAACTTTATTTAATCAGAGCACATTATGGATTTGGTCTAGCTTTTAAAACTGTATATTTCATAAATCATATGTCATCTGATGGGTCATTCCTGCGAAAGCAAATGTTTGGTATGTCTAGTCTTTTATTTTATATATGTTTGAAGTGTGATGAAAAGCGTTATTGACAAGTTGATTTCTCAGTTTGATAAGACAACCATGATTACATGTTCATAAACCTGCAGATGGTATTTTACTGTAAAAGTCGGAAGTATTTTTTTTTAAGTTAAGTTCTGTATCTGGTGAATGTTGATGAAAAGCTGTGTGAGGTGGAAATATGGCAGACAAATCAAAACTTGAGTCAGTGTTTCAATGACAAGGCACCCTTGAATGATTGCAAAGGTGAGAAAAGATCATTTCTCCTGTTATGGTTTCTTGTCCAAGATAGCAATAATAACAACGTTCTACAGCATTAGATTTAACTTTTCTGGACGCTTTCTCTCACAAAATGTTGTAACATGAACCTAAGCTACAACACCTTTAGTAACATGAACCTAAAACTGATTTTAGATTCATATCCTAATTTTAAGAGGCAAATTGTTTATTAACAAAGTCTTTAAATGAAAACGTTGAACTATGTAATAAGTGATATATTCAAAATTTTCAGCATATTCATCAGCTGATGTCCTCCAGGCAGTTAGTGCGTACTTTCAGAGTTAATTCCAGTAGGAGATGTTAGAATACAGTCAAGTATTGTGAATTTGTGTTGAAATTATATGCTGAACATTAACTCTGTGGTCTAATTGGGTCAAAAACTGCTCTGTGTTGACCTTAAATATTGTGTTCACAAATATTATTGAATAAAGTAGTTTGAGAAGGGGGGGAACATGGAATAGAAACTTTTCCTATGTTTTAAGAAAAAACATACATGTTGATGTAATCTTACAGAGGGAGAATTCAGTGAAAAATCCATTTAGCTCTATTTGACTATGTTCCATCCAGAGTTCTCTCTATGTTCCAGTTTTACAAAATAATATCCACAGTTGTTTTACAAAGCATTTCCACCAGCTGTTGATATTTTATTTTATTTTTTTTCTAATGGATTCATGCAGTTGTAAATCAGATAAAAGAAAAACCTGCCTCGATGTTCATCAAGAGTTTTTCATGTAAATTTGCTCATTGGTCAGAACCTGTTTTGGTTCATGTTAATTGGGTCATTGAAAAAGCTGATGTTATTAATAGTTGTATAACCTGTTAACGAGCCTGCAGACTGCCTCTACTCTTTCCACTCGAAACTTTTATGTGCTGTTTGCAGCAACAGGTGGAGGAGGAAAAGCACTACTGTATGCACTTTATTAAAACAACTCTGGGATCTCATTAAAGACATTTAAAATGTTACAATAAAGTTTTAACAGTTTAGGTTGGCAGTTTTTAATTTGGATTTAAAACGCTGACGTTTTCAGATCATACGTCATCATGATCTTAGTTTGGTTTTTGATCTGTCAGACATTAAACAAACAGTAAAAATGGCACACTTCAATGAGGATAAAATGTCTAATTAGCATCGGACTAAGAGAAACTGACTTTCTTTTGAAATTACCTTCAGTCAGTGCTGCTTACAGCTGAACTCATTGTCCACTGAAAACGTAGATGTTATTTCTGACTCTGTTCTTTAAACACTTGGCCTTTTTATATCTCCGATGGCTTTAATAAATCTTTAACTCTGGTTTTCCAGAGAGATTGGCTTATCAGGGTTATGAAGGTAAAATGTAGTCAGTAGCATGTGGAGAATCATAAGCATTTTGACTAATATGGACTTACTCCACTTAGTATGTTAATGGAGTAAGTCGGTGCACTAAGGCTTTTATGAGTCTTTTATTTTGAAATTTTCAGTAAGCTTCATTTTAATTGGCCACACTAATCCCCTGTTTAACAGTAGCTTGGTTAAACCAGTTAGATAATGTCCAAAACAGCAATTACCTGCTGTGAAAAATGTGAAGGCTTTTATTTTGTAGAGAAAGTGTTGCTCCTATTTTGACAGTCCAAAGTGATTGTCAGTAGCGTCTCTGTAGTTCTAAATGCCAACTCAGCCCTCTTCTGTAGCAACTGAGCGTTCCGCCATCACTTAAGTTCTAAAGAGGAGCTCAAGGTGGAGAAAGTATTCTGTCTTTGTGAGACACCCAGTCAGTTTTTCTGAAAAAAGCAGTCCAAACAACCGGCTCCCGTTCAGGAACCGTGAGAGGTATTCAAAAACCGTTTGACGCATGTGAGAGGACTATTTCTCATCTCCGATAGTACTGCGATGCATATCTGTACCTCTCTCACAGTAATAGCACAGATGAGTGAGAGACGGTGTGCGCTGAGCTCTGAAATTTTTGAGAAAAGGATGAAAATGAATGGCTGGGAGCCTGAGGTTACCCTCTGATGCCAGTTCACTCTGAAGCACCTTGACAGAAAAACGTAAGCCCTAGAGAAACCCTGATGTGTCTCATACCGTACTGTCCACACAACATGGTGGCAGTTTTAATAACAATGGTAAGAACATATTTTTATGAAAATGTCATAGTCTATCTATAAAGCAAAACAGCCCCTCTAGGGTGACTCAGTTTATCTCTGTTCCAGTAGAGGTGGTGGATCGGAGCTTCCAGTTAGATCTGAAAGCTAACTGATTAATGTTATCCTGTCGTTATGTGCTAGCTAAACCAGGCGGCCGCGTCAGGTGCCAGTACTTCCCTGCAGTCGACAAGGTGCTTTTTGTGGACGACTACGCCGTGGGGTGCAGGAAGGACCTGAATGGCATTCTGCTCTTGGACACGGCCCTACAGCCGCCGGTGGCCAAGCCGGAGGACGTGGTTCAGCTGGAGCTGCCGGTCACAGAGGTGAGGCTGCACTGTCGCGTTCAGACAGGAAGTACTTGATGCTGTTGTTGTACCTGGAAGTTTGACGCTTATCATGTGTTTGTAAACATGTTGATCTTAGAGTTCTGTCTTTTGAAGTAAGAAATGTTTTACCAGATACATTTATTCAATTATTGGGCTTAACTGATGCCTGATTATCAAGAAATATGAACGATTGAAAGGTTACAAATAACAAAGGTTATTTGTAGGAGAAACATTGAATCTCAGAGCAGAAACATCCTTCTGAAGGGAAGCAGACTACATCTGCATTGTAGTAGCATTTTTTTTTAAAGAACAGAGATTCAAGAGGAAGTTGGGTTTTTTTTACCCTCACTGAAAGAGGCTGAAAATAAGTCATCTCTGTCTTAAATCCAATATCCATTAGGGTTTATAAACATATTCACCTCTTTTAAGGCCTTTTAACTGAATATCGTTTATTGGCATAACATGCAGTGACAGTCCATTATGATGCATCAATACTGGAAGAGCAAGTAGCTCAGATTATAACCAGTGCAAATTGAAGTCAAATTCTTAGATAATTTCACACGATTTATTTAGATGTGTTTACTCCTTGGCGAAGGAGGAGGAGGTGATTGATTTCAGTTCCCTACAAGAACTTGGACTTCATGAGAAAACAGGGCAGGCTTTTTTCCTAACAGAAATGTTTTTGTTTATTTAGGCGCAGCAAATGCTGTCTGCGTGTCAGGAGAAGATCGATGTGTCCAGCACTGAGGGGTATGAACTCTTCATCAGCCAGCTCAAAGAAGGTTTGAAGAATACCTCACATGAGACTGCGGCCAATCATAAAGTAGCTAAGGTAAGCTAATGAGAACAGAGTGTGGTATAAAGAGACAATGCAGCAAATTTCTGCTAAACATGTTGCAGTGTTGGTCACATTTATTGGCATCTCAGATAAAGACTTGTGAAAATCCTTCATATAAAAGTGCATATAAAACTATGAGTTCAACAATTTATTTCCCTTGTAACTTGAAGGCCTTTTCTCGAACCTCTTTCAAGACTTTTTTGTGCTTTTGACAAATGAATGAGGCTATGACGCCAGCTAAACCGCTAGTGGGCTGGTTTTGAAGAAAAATGAAACAAATAAATGAAGGGAAACCAAAGTGGTTTAAAACTCCCCTTATCGTCACCACTGGGGGGCAGAATAGCAGAAAGAGGAGAGCTCAGATGTAGCATATCAGCAGTATAATAACTTTTTGTTAAAAAAAATAAATAAATAAAAATAAGCAATGAGGTTAACAACAGCCAGGGTAATGCAAGATTTGTTTGGAGGAGACAGACCAGGATCTAACAGAGCAGCTGTCTCCTGGCAACCCAGGCTGGTGGGTCATCACTTGAGGGAAGTTTGATTGTAATGAGAGAGGAGGATTTTGCAAAGAAACTACATTTTTGTGGGATCTTTGTTTTTTGTGATATTTTTTGAGTTGGTTGTTTTACAGACGAATGCTGATGTGACAAAACACTGTAGCTGATTCACCTGTAGCAGCAGCAGTGGTGGTATGAGCATGCTCTGAAACAAAGCGTCTATCCTGATGTGTTGGGTTTTGAAAAATGAAAGTTGTCTATATTGATGAACATTGCAGTTTGTTGGAAGAACAGAGAACTAAAATACTGTGTAGATTCACACTTAGAGCAACAATTGACATTTTCAGGTGGGGATGCTCTGATTAGGTTTTTTGCTGCTGATTGCGATCACTTATGAGAGCCAATTGCTACCGATCACCAATACGAATCACATGGATTGGCTGTCAAGTTTTCTCTTTAGGTATAGATGCTGCTATGTGATCTGGCAAAGTGGATCCATACAATCGCCTAATTTAGGCAAAAAGGTGCTAAAAACATGCAGTATTCAGTCAAAAAGACAACTATAAAACCTGCGATCAGTAGTACAATAATTAACAGTAAGTCTCTCAACATCCTAAAGTATACACAGTCAGATGAGTCTCGCAACACCGCCTATATCAAATAACATCCAGTAAAAAAGGAAACATTCATTCAAAATCAAATGTAGGTTGCATTAAAATAAACAATCCGAAGTTACTAAATTCAAACTGCCTGTAAGCATGGCTAATTACACTGGTTCTGATTGGTTGTTTCTGTCAGTGATATTAGTCTGCAGAATATACTGAGGAGGACGAGGAGCTTGATTTTTTTTCTTTTTTTTTTTTTCCCCCGCCCAACAAATTTTTTGTCTCGCGTAGGACAGCAAAAATTTTAGTACATATGTTAAAACTTTTTTTTAAAGTTACATGCAACTTAAAAAAAAGTTGCATGTAACTTATGCGATACAGGTGATCGGTTTTTGTGATCGGCAACAAAAGAGAGTGATCGGTGATCACCGATCATATTTTGTCACAGAAATCAGCCGAGTATGATTGGTGGCCGATCGAGCGGCACACTACTATTTTCAGTTTATGATCAGAAAATATGAAAGAAAAGCTCCTGATGGTTTTACATTAAGTGGGTATAAACTTAATTCAGACACAGGTAGTATGTTTTAATCCTATACAGTTTGGGTCATAAACTGTCCAATATAATGGTGAACATGTTTATTTAGCAAAAAATTGGCCAGTGGTGTCTGACATTCTTTGATATTGTGTCAGAATATTCTCATAAAATAAGGGAATAAGAATCACTGAGCCTAATTTGAGTGTTAAGTTTTTCGGTCTAGTTAAAGGCCAAAAGGTCGAAGAACAATGCTAGTTTTTACAATCCCAGATTGCATTTGTATGATTGGTGTGGCTACTGCAGGTGTTGAAGGATCATAGTGCTAAATAATGATGAAAGGCTATGGACTCTGCAGCAGGCACTCTTCTTGTTTAAACCTGCTAAATTTTGATAGTTTGATTCTTGTTTTATGTGCACAAACTTGTTGAATAAATCAAACTTTGATCCTGGTTGTAACTTTATTTTATGAACACTGTTATTGTTCACCTTGTTTTTCTTCCTCTATCATTTTCTCTATTGCTTTTTTACAGTGGGCAACGGTCACTTTCCATCTCCCCCATCATGTGCTGAAGCTAGTGGCTGGAGCCATCGTCAGCGAGCTGAAGAAGATAAACCAGAACGTAGCTGCCTTGTCTGTAGCCTCCTCCATCATGGACAGGCTCTCCTACCTCTTGTCAAGCGCCAGGCCTGAGCTCGGGGTGGGCCCTGGACGCTCTGTAGATAGGTTAGGCCACTATATTTTTACCTTATGAGTCTAGGAATTAGCTTGTTTTGGGTGTTAAATGCTCAACTTTTCATAGAATTCCATTTAGCACATAAGCATAATTTAAAAATTTCAGTTTCTGTAATCTTTTGATGTAGCACATAAACACAGAAAGGTGCAGAATGTAACTTTTATAAAGAATGTTTTTTTGTTTTTGTTTTTTTTACATATTTGTTAAAACCGTCACGTCATTGTGACAGTATGTTACCAGACAGAGAATCTGTAAAGCGATCCATCTCCTCAAAGCCAGGAAAAGGGTCTTAGCGCTGTCAATCAACCTTGTGTAATCAGTGCTAATGGTGGGGAAGCAACTTACTGTTACAGAGAAACTGTTTATCTGCCGTCATTGGTGGCTATGCTAACTAGCCTGAGCATTTACAACAGCATCTGTTGACAGGGAAAAACTGGCAGCACCGCATGAGATTGTGACTGACTGTGTTAAGTCTTGGCTCTGATTGGTTGTTTAGCATTGGGAGATTTTCCCCCCCCCACAGATAATCTGTCTTGTCACAACATGGTGACAGCGTCAACAAACATGTAAAAAAATACATATTTTCTCTAAAAGTTACACACTGCAGGTTTATGGTTCCAACTTGCAGTGTATTTCAGGCAGCGTTGAACATATGAAGACAATTTCACATTCTGCAAATAAAACCGATGCACTGGTCATTTCCAGACCAGCAGTCAAAACACGGTTTGCTTCTAAAAAGCGTTGCTTTCCGCAGATCCCTGATGTACAGCGAGGCCAACAGGCGGGAGACGTTTACATCATGGCCACACGCTGGTTACAGATGGGCTCAGCCTGATCCGATGGCTCAAGCAGGGTTTTATCACCAGGTAACAGGCAGACACATTTTACTATGCTAACATATCTAAACACCAGCATGTAGTGAAGCGACTGTTTGCCTAAATGACAATGCAAAGCATCAAGGTGGTATTTGAGATGATGAGTCTATATATCTACACTAAGGCTGGACAATATGACTGAAAAACTTATAATGGTAAAAATGGTAAATGGACTGAACTTGTATCGTGCTTTTCCGCTAACTACTCTGTATGTTTCACTCGTGAGCTACTGAAATACATCAACTTTTCATAAATATTAAAATTTATTGAAAATGACTGTAGTTAAGGACTGCTAGAGTGATGCAGGTCATCCCTGAAATTCTGATTCATAGAATCTCAAATCTAAATCTGCACTGTGTCACAGAGAGTAAACACAATAAAAACATGCTTTATCTGCAGCATCGGTAATTAAAATGGCACATTACTGAAGTATTAAAATTGAATAAGATAGGTACACTTAATGATATTATATTAGGTAATGCATATATTTGTGTTTAGGTCAAGGGTCAGGGGTAGTTATTAAGGAAAGAATATTTATCAGGACGAAATGACATAATTAGTGTAGCCATACTTTTGCAGAAGTATGCAGTCAGGTTTGTAGCTTTTCTACTAGTGAAGCAAAGTTTGGGACGAGTTTTATTTTGGTTCCTGCTTGTTCAGTTAGTTCCATGGCCTCTCTTCTCCCACTCTTTGCATGTTGGGCGTCGGTAGCAGCACTAAATTCAAACATCAGTCAGCAGTTAATATCCTTTCTATTTTTTATATTTACAAGTTTTATTGCCATTCTATCTTTCTGTCCACAGCCTGCCTCAACAGGGGATGACAGAGCTATGTGTTTCACCTGCAGTGTGTGTCTAGTCTGCTGGGAGCCGACGGATGAACCCTGGTGAGTGGAGTACAAATATTAATAGCAGTTAGCCGCCAGCTACAGTATCGACGTCGTCGTTTATGGATGCGTCACTTGCTAACAGCGCTTGCTTGTGTCCCCCAGGTCTGAACATGAGAGACATTCTCCCAACTGTCCATTCGTGAAAGGAGAGCACACTCAAAATGTTCCTCTGTCGGTAACCCTGGCGACCAGTCCAGCTCAGTTCCCCAATAGTCCTGACAGCTCAGACAAGATCGCCTGCTACGGATTTGGCAGCTGCCCACAGTTCCTAGCTGCTGCCACAAAAAGGGGCAAGATCTGTATCTGGGATGTTTCTAAAATGATGAAGGTAAGAGCTGTTAATACACGAATCTGACGTCTGACCTATTTTCACTGCGTTAGGTCTTTGGTTAGGACAGCAATTTTGTGCTCAACAGGTGCACCTAAAGTTTGATGTGAACCCATACGACCCGGCCATCCTCCGGCAGCTGATCCTGTGCAGTGGTGAGCAGGGCCAGCAGGCGCTGACCGAGTCTCGAAGGCCCACTCTCACTTGGTTGGAGGAGTCCTCTTCCTGCTCTGACCTGCCCAAGCTAGAGGGTGACAGGTAAGGCATAAGATAGTCTATAATGTCATACTGGCTCTATTTCGTGTTAGACACAGGAAATCATTTCTGCCTGTAGCCATTAGACTTTATAATGCCTAAGCCTGAGTACCTTAAATCTAATTTTTTCTGCACTCATTTATAGATTATTTATAGATTAACATACTTGCATGTGCTTGCTTGTTATTTATTTATATTCTATAAATCTATAACACAAGCAATTCTGTCAAAGAAATCATAACTGCAGTAAATAAAACAGATAAATAAAACAAAATGACTGTTTCAAACACTGTGACCTCCAAGGAAAAACAACATTCATCCTTTGCACTTTTTACTCATAAAATCAATAATGGTTATTAGTTTTTTGAGTTTCCAAATAGTTTTTTAGTTCATCTCATGTTCAAGGTGCATGGTGAGAAAATATTTTTTCTTAAGTTTGTGACTCTGGAGAGCCACATATATTGAACTTTCTAGATGAAAGTTGTGTGCTTAAATTTAAAAAATCAAATCAAATATATTTTTTATACTGACAGCAATGTGAAAAAAATGTTCAGTATTGAATTTCAAGATTTATTCATAAAATGTATTAATAAACATACAGTAGCTGTTTATTAAATGTTTAGAAAATCTATTAATAGGTATTTTTATCAATACATTGTGCCACAATTGGCACTTTGGGGACATTTGTGATCTTTATGTGGCTCAAAATTAAAATTAGTTTACACTCCTGATTTAGAGGCACCAACTGAGAACTTCCAGAGCATGGATAACACAGTCACCACCCAGAGGCAAACAAATGTCGCCAGATTGAATACCTGTTTAAAAATTGAAAATTTAAATAATATGTCAAGTTGAAGAGGTTATAACAAATGTTGTTTAAAATGCTATAGCCTGGAGATCTGCAAGTTATTTAATTACAACCCGTTGGTGTTGAGTCCAGTCAGAGTATAATCGGTCATAATTATACATTCAAATTAAAAAATACTTTATTGATCCCAAATTGTAATTCAAAATACTGAACCTTTAGTAACATTCGGGTAAATGTTGTCATGTTTGCACTAGTTCTGACCAGCACTGTTAATCTAATATGGACGTTTAGTCACTAGCATTGCTTTTCCTATGTTAATAGTACTTTTTCTTTTTTTTTTTTTTAAATTAATGAACAGCGGTATGAAATTGTTCAACAAACCACAGGAAGAGCTAAAAGTTAAAATGACTGTAAAAACACACACACACACACACAGTCACACACACAGTGGCAACTGGTTTGAATTTATTGTCTCTTTTGTTCTGATGTTCTTAATCACTTTTTCAGTGACGACCAGCTGGAGGACTCTGACAGCGAGGAGCCTTCACGATCAGAATCGATAACAGGTAAGTAACTGTTGTTAAGGTACTGCTTACCCTTCATGAAATACATCTACGTTTTTCCAGAGTCTGAGCAAAAACATTTTAAATTATCAAACGTCAAAGGTCTCACAATACAGTTTAAACAACCTCCCTACTGTATTGATCATGTTGCAGGTCAGCCATCCCAGTGGGAGAGCATGGACCTGAGTCTCAGTGTGACAGCGCTCAGTGTGCTACAGCAACCAGAGAAACTTCAGTGGGAAGTAGTTGCCAGTGTTTTGGAGGATACTGTCAAGGACTTGGAGGAGCTTGGTGCAAACCCCTCATTAAACCAAACAAAGGCCAACAGCCAGGCCAAACCAAAAGACAAGGTGCCTGACCACCACAACATTCCCTTTCCCTGCTTGCTAGCTGGAGGCCTTTTAAGCTACCGCTCAGCCTCCATAACCCCCATGGCTGTTCCACCATCTCCCTCAACTTCAACACGCAGGACCACTGATGGTCCACTAAGGACTCAGGCTGCTGAGCCGCATGCTGCATCTCTACAGGAACATGGTCCAATGGAGATAGATTCTTGCCACCCTCAGTCTGGTACCCAAGAGCAAGGCTTCTCTAACTTGGCAGGTTCTCAGCTGCTGAGTCCCTCCTCTATGCCAGCTGTGCGCAGGACTGTACCTGTGCTACTGCTATATAGTATTAGAGAGGTGGATGACAAATCCTCAGGGCAGGTATTTGCTCAGATGAACAATTTAATGAGCAAGGGTCTACACGAGGAAGGCTTTACTGTGCCACAAATCATTGAAATGGAGTTTGATACACATGAGCAACTACTTCTTCAAGACCCTCCCATCACATACATCCAGCAGTTTGCTGATGCAACTAACCTAGCAGGGATAGATGGGCATGTGGACAAATGGAACACACTGGCAGCAGCAACTGTCTCCAACCCCCCTCGACCCGGAACCCTGGTACAGTGCTTAAGGCTTCCGAAGCAGCTGGAAGAAGAGAATCTCTTTGTGGACTCCATAATGCCGTGCTGGGACGGGGTGCACCTTTTGGTTGGTCTGAAGCCTTGCGGTTTTGAGTCTCTAAGTGCTTCAAACCAAGTTGAGGCTCTTAACAATCTAAACCGCCTACACTCAGCCCTTTGCAGCCAGCGCGAAACAGACTCCCTTCGCCCGTTGGCCAATGGAATGGAAGGCCATCACCCAGGGGGGTCTCCACCTCAGACCCCCTTCATAGTACCTCCAGGAAACCACCAGCAGCAGCAGGAGAGGTCCCAGAGTCGTGGGAGTGGAGGGGGCTATCTCGCACTTTACAAGCTCAACTACTCCACCCGGATTGTCACTCTGGAAGAGGAGCCGATCAAAGTACAACAAATTTGGGACCCTTGTGATGCCATTACTTCTCTAATTTTGCTCCCCCCGGATGTGCTTGATAGCAGAGAAGATGAGAGTGAAGAGGCCTCTGAAGAATCACTTCTTTCATCTTCAAAAAACGGTTTTTCTGGGCCGGGGGCAGAAATTGAGACTGCATGTGAAGCGGGCGCAACTGGAAGTGCTGGTAACATCACCAGTCCTTCCACCTCTGCCTACAGCCACAAGGAATGCAAGAAGGTAGAAATGGCAGGTCTAGGACACCTGGTGGTCACCACACAGGCTGGCTTTATCATGATATTGGACCTGTCCACTTTGGAAGTTCTGGCGAAGGTGGAACCACCCAAAAAGGATGGGTCAGCTGAGGAAACTGACCCATTTGTCTCTGTGACATACTGTTCTGGAACAGACCGCCTTTGTGCCTGCACAAAAGGTAAGGATTGTTTTCTGTTCTTGGATATTTCTGTCAGCACAGTTTTTACTTTTAAGATGGAGTGACTGTTTGGAGAGTGATTTAGACTGCTGAACTTCTACTTGAAAATAGTCTAGACTGGCCTTAAGGGTGAAAAAAAGAAAGACATTCAGACTCTCATAATAGGTCAATCATTCACACATGTCCTAAGCATAGCTGCGCTGAGATATAGCAAGAACATATACATACAACTTAAAAAATTTAGTGGTTTCATCAAATTAGTAAATGGGTAGAAGACCTTATGTAAAGCTTTGTGTTGCTTGTATACTATGAGGAAGTCTTCGGTTGGGTTTCAACACACCAAAATCATTCCTTCCTAACCACAAAAATAACCATGTTTCAGACAGAGGTATGCTGTAGCACCATAATTCTTCTTTTGCATTGAAAACCAGTTTCCACTATCCTGATAGGAAACCAGCCCCTTGTTCTATGCTTTGCTTCATGTCAGTGTCAGATTTGCTAATGTTTGGTTGAGATATATATCCAGCTCTGTGAAATTGTGTGTGCTGTAAACAACTATTCCCCACTGCGAAGAGAGAAGTATTGAGTCAAACTATATCTTTTGCCAGCAATAAAATGCCTTAAACATTCATATTGGTCCAACTTTAATTGTTCAATATTTGCAAGTGTGACCAACATGGACTGAATGGCTTCTTTCACTTCCTCCGCTTCAATTACTAAAGCTCAACACAGACTACAATTCTAAAACATGTACATTATCATTCACAACCCCTCCTTTTGTTCACTGATCGTCCCGGTTGAAATTCTACCAGAGGAATCAAATTCAGTGTGAGAAATCTCAGATGGAGGACTGAAGGGAGATGAGAATTGAGCAGAATTGTGTGCGCAATGGCCAGGCTAAGTTTTCTCAGGTCTTTGTTCTTAAAGACCCAATAATTTGATTGTTGGTTTCTCATTTTAGAGTGAAGGGGAAGAATATGTTTCTCTTCTGCTCTAGCTCCAAAACCGAACTTCAATATTGCAGTGTAGCCCAGATTTAGCCTTCAAAAATCCAATCTATGCATTTTTTAAGCTTAAAATTTAGGTGGATTCCTCGAGGCTATGTTTTCCACATGTTGCAGAGTCTTCCGGTCTGTTCCACTGCAATCTGTACAAAATTGTGAGGGAGTTTGTGAATATCCTCTCAGTAGTACCTTGGTAGATTTTGAGAATCAATAGAGAAAGTGCATCCTTTGCTGAGTCTTCTTGGGCAGGTGTGTGTAGTCTTATAACTCCAGAGGAAAACCTTAGGGGTGTGAACTGAAAAGACGGTAGAGTTCCTGATCCACCTCATGAGGTTGAAGTGGTTGCTCTGACTCAGGCTAAAATTATGTAGTTAGTAACTCCTTCCTCATTATTCTGGAATGTTTACTTGATGCTGATAAATCTATTTTTTTCTTTTCTCATTGGTTAAATAATTTAGCTGGTTTTAATTAAGTTAGTAGGGATGTAATATCTTGTGATATAAAAACATCAAATATTTCCCACTGAGGGGACTGTTAGTCAGTGTCTTTGCCTGATCAAGTTGTAGAAGATTCCCCGACTATTTTGTGTCTGAAAGAAAGCCCGAACTCCAGGGCCAATCTGTTCGAATCTTCATTGTATCTGTATAGGCTTTTTTTCACTGTGAGATGAATACATGGACGTCTGTAGTTGAATGGGGTATAACCTGAGACTCCCTCTTTGGTATATCAAAGTACAATACTGTATTTTAAGGTTCACATCTTCCAAAGCTTCAAATCCATCCGTCCGTCCGTCCGTCCGTCCGTCCACCCATTCACTCATCCCTAGTGGGGACGCGAAGGGTGCTGCTGCTTATCTCCAACTAGCTAGAAGCTTCCAACTATTTTCCTAAATCTTTTATTTTTAATCACAGCAGAGCTAAAGTGCATCGGTGTACTAAAATATTTTATATGTAAATGTAAAATTTTCCCAATTTTACCAGAGATTAATTCAGGATGTTGCAATTGTTTTTGGAGTAAAAAAAAAAAAAAAAAGAAAAAAAAGACAATATAACCATTTACTGTTTATCCAAAAATCATTTTAAAAATATTTTAATTCCATAAATGCTCGCTCAGCTGTGAAAGACACTTATGCTTATTTTGTGAGACCTGGAATTTGAAATATTTAAGTATGTCATGTTAGCATAACTTCAGTTCCTGAAAAGTTCCTGGATGTCATCTGTTGTTACTTTGTGACTGATTTTGGACAACATTACACATCAAGCTCCAAAACATAAACTATACCTTTCTACATAGTTACGGCTTACATCCTGGGGTATGGTTAACAGAACTGAATAGGTCAGCAGTACTATGTCATCAATGGACAAGTAGGATTGTTGTGCTACTGTTTTGTAACCATTTAGTTCATTAGTTCCTTTTTGGCTAAAGTCAACAGATATGATTTAACAAATAAGTTTAACAAAGTCTTGGTAGATTGTTTTTTCATTCCTTCAGATATTTTTATGTCATGGTCACTGTTTGTCTCTGAAGGTGGAGAACTTCATTTCCTTCAAATTGGAGGAGTTTGTGATGATGGGGATGATGGAGATATGTTTATAGATGGCCCCCTTTCTAAAGGGGCTGAGCCGCTGCTTGAGGGGGCCAAACCCTCCTCCAACCCGTCCAGCCCTGGAATCACAGGTAGGAGAGGGACAATAAAACACTCCGTCAGTTTTTAAACAAAAGTATGTCATGTATTATTATTATTATTATTATTATTTATTATAACATGGCCTTTGTGCAGGAGTGGACCTCCTAGTGGACCAACCTCTGACCACTGAGAGTCTGGCGTCATTGATGGAGTTGACCCGGTTTGAAACGTTGACGCCGCGTTTCTCGGCCACCGTTCCACCGTGCTGGGTGGAGGTGCAGCAGGAGCAGCAGCAGCGGCGCCACCCACAGCACCTTCATCAGCAGCACCATGGCGATGCGGCCCAACACACCCGCACATGGAAGCTCCAGAGTTACAGGTGGCTCTTCGGGCAACTTTTTCACTCACCTCTCACGTCAGTCAGGGCTGCCACCAACAAATGTTTTTAAACTGAACGGTCTAATATAGTGGAGAACCGTAGCAACAGATGTTCTTCCAAAAATCTAACGCTATTTCATTTTTTTGTAGTAAACTTTGGCTTTTATTTGATTTTATTGTATTGCACTGGTTGTGAAAATGATTTCAAATATTGAAGGAACCACAAATGAATCCGTTAGAACAAAATGCTCTTTTTAAGAAACTTGTGTTTTACACAGAAAAAAAAAAAATGTCATAAAGTTTAAAACAATTAAGGAAGCTGACTTTCTGTTTCTAATGATGATGTTGTGTTTTTCAGCTCCAGCTGGGATGAGCATGTGTTTGAACTGGTGCTGCCTAAAGCATGCATGGTGGGCCACGTGGACTTCAAATTTGTCCTGAATCCCAACATTGTCAACATTCCTCAGATCCAAGTCACTTTACTGAAGAACAAAGCACCAGGGCTGGGAAAAGTCAGCGGTGAGAGCCAGTTTCTTTCCCAGCACACATTCCCCGCAAATGTCTTTACTGTGTGGGAGGATAGGGACAATTAATAATGAAAAAAAAAAATGACAATCATCATTATTTGGTGAAAAAGAGGTTATATATTAGACTGTTCAGAAAAGTAAGTGTAAACTAGTACTTTACACTTCTTTCTGCTACTTCAGGTGCCGTCTACCTGGGGATGCTTTGTAGCAACATTTGTCGCTTTTCTTGTCCTTCTACTGTCTTGACAAAACACTGCAAAACCAATGTGGATCCTTCACTGTTAGGACTCTGATAGACTTTTCCTTCCGTCTGAAAGACAAGACTTCCTGCTGCTCAGGAGCTTTAGATCGCCTTTTAAGCCTACCACATTGTCTCTTTGAACAGCCAACACAGGAAAACCTAGTACAACACCATCGCTATGTTTACTCAAAAAGCTTTGAGAACATAAACATGGACAAAAGTTGGACTTGACCAGCCTTAAAGCCTACCGTGCCATATGAGGATGAGCACTCCGTACAGTAGGATTAAACCAGTGAATTTATTATTTACTTTGTTCTACAGATACAGCGGTGGACAGACAGATCGCTTTTCCTCTCTCAAACGTCTTGCAGGCCAACGGGGACAAGAACACCCAGCCTCTTCTGCAGGACTTCACAGAAGACATCCACTTCATGGACATTGAGGAGACATCAGGTGAGAAATGACTGTAAAATTCAAGATGAATAAGTTCATTATTGGCCTACGGTTCACACTTAAGGAAAATATCAGTCCTCTGAACTTTTCCCACTCTTTCATGAGGTCTTAAAGTAACCAGGTGGAGCCTCATTAAGGTGTGTTTTAATCCAGTTGGGTCTAGTGAGTAAATCTTGTTCTTTAAACTCTGCTGAACTGAAGACCAAACTCTGTTTTCCTTCTCTCGTCTCTCGGCTGGAGTTCAGGTTGCTGAAGCCGTTGAAGCCTCTGAGTGATTCAGCGGTTCTGTGTGTCTTTTGCAGGATCGGTGCTGTGTCCATTCCTTGAGGACCATAAGGAGGATATTTTGTGTGGGCCGGTGTGGTTGGCCAGTGGGCTGGATCTTTCTGGTCACTCTGGCATGCTGAGCCTCACCAGCCCCAAGCTGGTCAGAGGTAAACACAATCTGCTGCTTTCAACTGAAACCTGCCTTTCCAGTTCTGTGAGATAAACAGCTGATGGATGCTAAAGATAGCAACCACAAAGCAAACACTGGTTGGATTTTTTTAAGTGTTTTCTCTGCTATGTTTGGTTGGTCTCTCCTGCAGTGTAGTAGCAGTATGTTTCTATGTGTTTTTGTTGGAAGTGTTAAGTTATCTCCACATCCACGGAATGTCTTCTAACTAAACACGACGTCACAGCTGAGGCGTCGCACCTATTAAATATGTGCTTGTGCTGCAGGCATGGCGGGAGGGAAGTACCGCTCCTTCCTGGTTCACATCAAAGCGGTGAGCGACAGTAGCATGGAGGAGAGCCCGAGGCCCGTAGTGAGGATGCCCAGCGCCAAGCCTCAGAGCTCCAAACCTCACTCATTGTCCTCCCTGCTGCAGCAGACCCAGGCCTCCAAGGTGAGACTGTATGCTGGTAGTTAAACTCCTGGGCGATTTGGTTCAGTTTTAAGAATATCTTACAAACTTTAGTAAAGGCTTGCTTGAGGAATTATTCTGTTTTAAATTATTTCATGGAACTAGTGCAAAGCTCTGTTATGAGGTAGGCAGATCTCACAAAAGCTGCCATGTCAGAACTGTTAAGTTTTTAAAACTGCAGCACGTGACTCCGGGTGAAGTCCTCATCACCGGTTGATTTCTTGATGATGTAACGTAGGAGAGAGCTGCTACGGGGAAGGCGGAGGGATCAGCGCAGTCAAAGAAGGTGGAGAACCTGCGAGGCTGCGACCTGCTGCAGGAAGTCTCAGTCACAATCAGAAAGTTCAAGAAGACATCAGTGCCCAAAGAGAGGTGTGCCCAATGTCATGTTGGACATAAAACCATCTACTGGAAGTATACTTGTCTTAGCATTAGCGTCTGGGTGTTTGCTCCCAGGTTAACAGATGTCTGTGCTTTTCAGGGTCCAGCGCTGTGCCATGCTGCAGTTCCCAGACTTCCATGAGAAGTTACTGGATGTGTTGTGTCATCACTTAGAGGGCACCCCAGCCAATGAGCACGCTCAGAGCCTGATTCTCGACATCCTCTGCTGGCTGGCGGGGATGTTCTCCAACGGACCCTGCAGGCAGGCCTGAACAAATGGCGATCAAGTAGGGGTGTAACGATGAAACCAGACGAGACGATCAAATCATTTGAAGGAAACTAAGGAAGGAAGGAAACCTCCTTTAGTTATATTTTGTGCTTCCAAACCACACCAGCTGCTTAAAGTGGACTGGCAGCAAAAACTACAAGTCTTCTTATGTGGAGTTTATAACAGACCAACCACTTTATAAAGTGAGGCGCTCGCTTGAACTCGATCATCTGTACATTCCAGTTCATCCTAGTTGTCAAACAGTGTGTCAAATATAGTTTGTTATTCAAATTGGTGACACAAACAGCAACGTTGTGGTGGTCTGAATAGGCCTGTCATGATGATAAAGTTTACTGGACGATAAATTGTCCCAGAAGTTTTTGCGATGAACAATTAACTTCAAATTCTAATGATCATTTAACAGTGGAATTGGAAGACATTTTAAACAGCCAAAATAAATAAACAAAACAACAGGAACAACAAATAAAATGAATTGAGACCAAACCACATGTCTGAAGACTTTTATCATCCAGTTTTTGGTAGAGAGAGAGAAAGAAAAGAGAAAAACGAGAAATTGCAGAAATGGAAATTATTGAGCTCATTTTAATTGATCATGCAATTAATTTATTGCTTATTGCGCCAAGCCCACATCTGGTATCGTTACACCTCTACCCATATATTTCCTCTAATCCTGTAGGACTTCAATCTGAAGTATCCTGCTGTCTGTTTTCAGCATCAGGGAAGGGAAGGAGGGCCTGCTGGCCAAAACCAGGAGTCGGTTAACTGACATCGTGAGGGTGTGTTTCTTTGAAGTGGGCCGCAGCATAGCCCACAAATGTGCTCGATTTCTTGCACTTTGTATTAGGTAAGAAACGCGTAATAGTAGTCCGTTTGTGGGGACTGGAGTCTGTGGTTTCTATGGCAACCATTGTTTTCTGTCTCTTCATTCAGCAATGGGAAAGGAGAGCCAAGTCAGCAGGGGTTTGGCATCAGCCTTCTGAAGGCTCTGCTGGATAACATGGCCTACTTGCCTGCCGCAGCAACTGGTGGTGAGTACCTGAGCACGCTGGCAGAGCCCCACCCCCACCTGTTGTACTTTTATTTCACCCTTCGTTCGTTTCTCCACGGTGTCTTTGGACAGGCTCGGTGTTTTGGTACTTTGTACTGCTGAACTATGTGAAGGAGGAAGACCTGGCAGGCTGCAGCACAGCATGTGCCTCCCTGCTCACCACCATCTCTCGGCAGCTGCAGGACCGCCTCACCCCTCTGGAAGCTCTGCTGCAAACCAGGTATGGTCCGACTCGGCCTGGAGCTGCTCCACAGGTGAGAAACGTTTACACTGCTTAGCTTGGTTTTATTTGGATTGTCTTCCATCCCCTCAGGTATGGTCTGTACAGCTCTCCATTTGACCCGGTGCTGTTTGACCTGGAGGTCAGTGGCTCCTCCTGCAAGAACGCCTTCAACAGCAGCATCGGGGTCCAGTCCGATGAGATCGACCTCTCTGAAATTCTCTCAGGTAGAAGCCGGGCTTTGTGCTGAACTCTTTCTCATCAATGTTAAGTAATTGTTGAGTCAAAACAAACTACTATATCTCATTGAAAAGTTACTTGTAAGTTAGTTTTATCTTATTCCAAGTGTATTGCAATATTTGCACAATAAACTAGACCAAACTACCTGCCTGATGGCAAGTCAGAATTTGAAGTAGCAAGGGTTGCCATGGCAGCTGGCGAGCATTGATCGATAGCGCTAATCGGCTTTTCCCCTTTTCGGACCATTCTCTGTAAACCCTAGAGATGGTTGTGGGTGAAAATCCAAGTAGATCAGCAGTTTCTGAAATACTCAGACCAGCCTGTATGGTCTGAGTTTTCAGAAACAACCATGCCAAGTTCAAAGTCACTTAAACCACCTTTCTTCTCCATTCTGATGCTCAGTTTGAACTGCAGCAGATCTTCTTGGCCATGTCTCCATGCCTAAATGCATTGAGCTGCTGACATGTGATTGGCTGATTCAACATTTGCGTGAATAAGCAGTTGAACAGGTGTACCTAATAAAGTGACCAGTGAGTGTACGTTCCAGCCATAAAAATGGTTGATTTCAAACTGTTGTGTTCAAGTAAAATTGGCAAAAGCCTGATTTAACTAGAGGAGACAGGAGGAGGATGTATGATTTTTGGTCTGAACTGTTTTGCAGGGAATGGGAAAGTGAGCAGTTCTGCAGCGGCAGAGGGCAGCTTCACTGCACTGACTGGACTCCTGGAGGTGGAGCCCTTGCACTTTACCTGCATATCCACCAGCGACGGCACACGGGTGGAGCGAGATGACGCCAGCATGTTCACTGGTAGCTCTTCCTCGCTTTTTACCAAACTTTTGTTCGGCTTTCGTCTGCTAAACTTGTCGTTTTTAAACCCAGTGAGTACTTTTGGTGTGACTCCGGCGATGGGCAGCCTGTCAACAGGGACGGTTGGAGAAGCTTCAACAGCTCTGAGTTCTGCAGCTCAGGTGGCCCTGCAGTCCCTGTCGCATGCCATGGTCTCAGCCGAGCAGCAGCTGCAGGTGCTGCAGGAGAAACAGCAGCAGCTGCTGAAGCTCCAGCAGCAGGTGAAATTCTCATCAGATCCATGCCAATGCACGACATCCGTGTTTGGAAGTCATTAAAGGGGTAGTATTATGTAAAATCAGCATTTTTGAGCTTTACGTCATGTGTTGCCTTGATTCTTTCATTCATGTATTCATGTTTGAGAAATTGCAACCATTCAGTTGTGAAAGACTCATCCACTCAGCTCCTCCAGACTAGCCAGCAGCAATTAGCAAAAACTTGGTGTCACTATAGGATAGATGTATATAATTTTTTTTATAACTGAAGGCAGCATAGTTGCTTGATTGTGCTATAAAATGGCACCATGTGCTTGTGATATACATAATACTGCCCTTTTAATCCCTGCTAAAAATGGGGTCAAACCACTTGTCAGTCTTTTGGTTTTATGATTAAATCTGGTGTTTTTGGTTTTTGCTGAAGCAGAAAGCAAAGCTGGAGGCCAAGCTTCATCAAACCACCTCTGCTGCTGCCGCTGTGGCTTCTGGGGTTGGATCCATGAGTAACTCTGTGCCTTCCAACTCCTCCGCCCCGGGCTTCTTCATTCACCCCTCCGACGTCATCCCACCGACACCGAAAACCACGCCCCTCTTCATGACCCCTCCCCTCACGCCGCCCAACGAGGCGGTGTCTGCAGCGTTCAGCGCAGAGCTGGCTCACCTGTTCCCTGGCCCCATGATGGACCAGGGGCCCGTCAACATGGCCGCACACAAGAACACGCAGAAAGCCAAGCCGGTCAGTAACCTGGGCTGAATGTCACATCAGTTTTAGTTCTGATTTGAAGAGCTCAGGATTCCAACAGTCTGCTGAGCGACCAAGGCTGACACTGACTGGCACCATCCTCTCATAGCTTATTTCTTGTGATTATTGTTTATCTGGAAAACTATAAAAACATTAGTTCACAACAAAGGAAAGAAATCCTTTAGCTTTTTTCTTTTAAAAGTAAGTCTATCAGTTGCTCTTACTGGTCTTTCAGGGGTGAAACTGCAAATCACTAGACCATGAATTTGTGCAAATTGGATTTATTGCGCTAGGACGAGGTGTTTTTTTTTTTTTTTTTTAGTTGTATCAAAATTGCTGTGTTTCACAAAGCAGCAATAGAAACACTTTTTGCATCACTCCAGTTTGTATACAGCAGTTTATTTGTAGACACTGGCCTCCATGGACGATGTGCAGTTGGCTCCACAGCATTGCTCAGTTCATCAAATGTTGATTTTGTCATTTGAAAGTGTTGAATCCATAACTCTTATGTAAAGTCAACTTCTGCAATTTCCCAAAAACCCAGCCTGTATATCTGCTCTCAAGTATAAGAGTCTTGCTGATGTCTCCTTTGATTGCTGGTGATGGGTGCCAGTGACATGCCTGAAAATACAAATATATCTCATGTCAGTGTTTACATCTGTCGCCTCCATAATTTTTAACACCTTTTTTTTAATGTGAAGTGTGATTTTTAATTATATTTCTTATTTAACAGAAATGCAGCAATTGCAAAATTGTGTGTTTACAATGTTAACAGATTAGCAGAAAAGTTTTTCGCACAGTTGTAAATGGATGGGCAGCTACTGCTTTTTTAGCTTTCCCTTAGGTTGCTTGTTTTAAACAAAGTAAAGATGTTGGTTTGTGTTGAATTCAGAGGGTTTTGTGTTGCAGAGCCCCATGGGCAGTGGCCTGGCTCTGGCTATTTCTCAGGCATCTCACTTCCTGCAGCCTCCTCCACACCAGTCTATAATCATAGAGCGGATGCACTCTGGTACGTAACGTTGACTACTGTATCTGCACACGACATACAAGTTATTACTTTATTTATTATTATTTATTTATTTTGTGGATGATCTCTCCTTGACAAAACACAGTTTGTGATGTAACAATCGGTCTTATTGTGTGTTTCTGTGCAGGAGCCCGACGCTACGTCACCCTGGACTTTGGCCGCCCCGTTCTGCTGACCGACGCTCTGATCCCTACCTGCGGAGACCTGGCGTCTCTGTCCATCGACATCTGGACGCTGGGCGAGGAGGTGGACGGACGCAGGCTGGTGGTGGCCACCGACATCAGCACCCATTCGCTCATTCTGCACGACCTGCTGCCACCGCCTGTCTGCAGATTCATGAAGGTCAGGTTCTCTGTATTCTGGTGAGAATTGTGGGGCACGTGATTCCGTCCCACTCCATAGGTCCCAAAAGCCAATTAATGCATCCGAGCTGTTCCTTCAGATCACTGTGATTGGACGCTACGGCAGCACCAGCGCGCGAGCAAAGATCCCGTTAGGCTTCTTCTATGGCCACACGTACATCCTGCCATGGGAGAGTGAGCTTAAACTAATGCATGACCCTCTGCGGGGAGAAAGTGAGGCTGCCAGTCAGCCAGATGTGGATCAGCATCTGACCATGATGGTGGCTCTGCAGGAGGACATCCAGTGCAGGTGATTCATGGAGAGGGTGGGGACAGATCATCAGCTGTTAAGAGAACCGGATGGAAATGTGTGGTGTTGGTCAAATTCAGTTCTCACCAAAGACCTCAAACTTTAAACAGCAGCAGAAATGGTGGAGGTAATTAATGCCCTCTGCTCTGTTCTCCAGGTACAATCTAGCTTGCCATCGATTGGAGACTCTTCTTCAGAACATCGACCTTCCGCCTCTGAACAGCGCCAATAATGCCCAGTATTTCCTACGGAAACCAGACAAGGTGGTAGAAGAGGATCAGCGGGTCTTCTCAGCCTATCAGGACTGCATCCAGCTGCAGCTGCAGCTCAACCTGGCCCACCATGCCGTCCAGAGGCTGCGAGTGTCTCTGGGCGCCAGCCGCAAGTCTCTGCCCAGGGCAAGTGACCCGGAGGCCCAGGGGCTGGTCCACAGCTCCTCCACTGAGCAGCTCAGGACAATCATCCGTTACCTGCTGGACACGCTGCTCAGCCTTCTGCACTCCAATAACGGTGAGGCGTGGAGCACTGACTGAGATTTACTTTAAGTAATGACCGTATTATGGATGTTTTACATGGTTTGCCCACTTGATTCATTGATTTGTGTGTTTGTGCTGTCAGGACACTCGGTCCCCTCGGTGCTCCAGAACACCTTCCATGCCCAGGCCTGTGAGGAACTTTTTAAACACCTCTGCATCAGCGGAACGCCGAAAATCCGTCTTCATGCTGGACTGCTGTTGGTGCAGCTGTGTGGGGGTGAGCGCTGGTGGGGCCAGTTCCTCTCCAACGTCCTGCAGGAGCTCTACAACTCTGAGCAGCTGCTTATCTTTCCCCAGGACAGGTAGGACGACACAGGAGCCACTTCTCTGCCTTTGTTCCACAAGTTGCCTGAATTTGGGCTTTAATGAGTTCTGAATCTTTTACACTTAACTTCCACAAGGACATGAAGCTTTAGTTTGAGTAGTTGGAATGAGCCCTGGGCTCCACTGGTCAGCATCCTCTTTCGGTCTGCAGCAGCAAATAAGTTTGTGTATTTTGTTTCCAAACTTGTTTTCCTGTTCGTGGTTTCCTATTTCTGTTGCTGTGGATATATTCATTATATATCATAAACCTGCAAATTTAGAGTGCAAATTTCTAAATAAAATAAATAACCAGACAGCTTTTTACTACTGCCTTGCATCACAGAGTCATCATGATTGACTTTGAATTGGATGTAGTAATGCAGCTTTGGTGACAAAGTAGTAAAGAAGTTCTGACCTGCAGCAGGGCAGAAGGATTTAAGGCAGTGATGGAGACAGGAGGCTGGTTGTATTCTGGGATGTCAGTGACCGCAGCAGTAGATGACAGGAAGTTGAGGAATGGGAAAAGGTTGACCTTTTTCTGATGTGGTCCGCTCTATTGTGTATAGAGAATGCACTTGGTGGGACGGACACATTTCTTGACTCTCACAGATCAGCTGTAAAGACCACAGGGGCAAATTTTAGAGCATTTATCATCAACAATTTGCTTGCTGAAGTTAAGCTGTGTTTATTAGTTTCTTATGAGAAATTGCTGCAACTAGCAAAATAAAAAGCGAGCGCAAATATTCACTTTCTGTTTTCAGGTCCGGTGAATAAATGCATCATGATGTGAGAAAAAGAGACTGAATGGATTTTCTCTTAGCAAGAATTATGAAGTGGTGCTTTCACTGCAAGAAAAATGTTCAGTGATCATATTTTCAGGGTCTCATGGAGGTATTAATTGTTTCAGAAAAAGTAGTATGTATTATTTTTTTTGCCCTATTCCCTGCCAAAGAAAGGAGAAGCATGATTGTTTCATCCTCAGTGCACAAAGGAGCGTTATCGTAGGTCCTTCCTCCCAGCAGCTGTTGCACTTTATAACCATCACTGCTCCCAACAAACTCACTGAGTGATTATGCTATTTTATCACTGCTTGTGTTTTTCTGCCCAATTACCTGCACATTATGTATATATTTTTTAAAAATCATTCTCAGTTGGACAGTTTTTTAATTGAATGCTATTTTTATCTTCTTGTGCTGTAAATGTGTCCAACATCTGTCCATGATGGTGACTCTGCAGGAGGACATCCAGTGCACAGAATTTTTAGTTCTGATTTTACACTATTTTTGTCTATTTTTATCTTATGTGTGAACTTACATTCTTGGACTTGTTCACTGAGGGACAGTTATGGACATTTTTCTGTTCTATTCTGTTGCTGTTTGCTGAGACTAAAGCCTCTCTCGTTTTGACAGAGTGTTCATGCTCCTGTCCTGCATTGGCCAAAGATCCCTGAGTAACAGTGGCGTGTTGGAGGGTCTCCTGAACCTGTTAGACAGTTTGCTCTCCCCTCTGCAGCGACCACAGGCTGCTTCGCAGCGCAGGACTGAAGGTAAACCCAGTACAGCACATACTGACACTGTCATCAAAACATGCAGAATTAGGTAAAAAAAATGAGTCTGTTTCCTCCAGGCATTTTGGACATTCCCATGATCAGCTGGGTGGTGATGTTGGTTTCAAGACTCTTGGACTATGTAGCCAGCATTGAAGATGAAGCCTCAGGGGCGAAGAAGAACCTTGGAGGGAAGGAAAGGGATCGGCCTGTAACAGGTAGAAGACATGATGCCTTTTTCATTTTTTCCATCTCTACAGATGCATTTTGTCATTTGTAATTCTGGTACAAAAGATTTTCTTTTGAAATGTTTAGAATTTAAAGACTAAAGGCTCCCACATTCTCGTACATGCAGTGGGTGTTCTGTGAGCCGCTTAGACTCTGTGTACACTGTCCGCAGATGTGTGCCAAAAATTCTTTGTCAACAATGAAATCACATCTGATTGAAGGTGATGAGATGTAGCATTTATCAAAAGGTTTTACTAGGCCTGTCTCAATAACCAATAAATCAGTTAATTGTACGATAAACTAAAACAAGCTCCATAATTTCCATTTGGAAGATTTAGCGATTTTCTCTTCTCTCTTTCTTCCAAAAACTGGATGATAAAAGTCTTCAGTCTGGTGCTTTGGTCTCAACAAACCCTTTTGATGAAGAATAATTTTGTTTACAGAGACTTCATAATTCCTTTTTTTTTTTTTTGTCGTTTCTGTTGTTTTGGACACTTAAAATGACATTTGGAACTTCCAGTTCCAGTGTTAAATTAGAATTTAAAGCGTATTGGTCTTTGAGAATGTGCTCTTGCATTATCATGCCATTTTTACCACTGTGCTACTTGAAAAAGATTTCAGAACAGCAACATTATCATTTATCGCAATAACTTTTGGGACAATTTATCATCCAGCAAAATTTGTTATTGCGACAGGCCCAGTTATTACCCATATCCATCTTACAGAGGAAATAATATTTTGTTTGTTAGGGTAGGGCTTGTTCTTGTACAGACAGCTTGCTCAAACTCTTCTGTTCTTTCCTTTTGTAATGTTTTTGCTTTTCTGTTCCTCAGGAATTCAGTGGAGTTTCATCAACAACACGCTTCAGTCTCAGAACTCCAACAGGACAGCTAAAGGCAGCAGCAGCCTGGATCGGCTGTACTCACGGAAGCTTCGCAAGCAGCTCGTTCATCACAAGCAGGTAAACATGTTTAAGTCCAAAGCCAGAATGACTGAGGAGCCTGACAGAAATGCATCTGCAGTGTTTGTTTTAATTGTGCCTGCTTTATTGCAGCAGTTAAATGTATTGAAAGCCAAACAGAAGGCTTTGGTTGAGCAAATAGAGAAGGAGAAAATCCAAAGCAACAAAGGTTCCTCTTACAAACTGCTAGTGGAACAGGCCAAACTCAAACAAGCTACATCTAAGGTGAGAACCTGTCAGACTTTTAACATCAAATGTCACTAAATGAACAACAGTTAGGAACTACTGTAGTGTCAGATTCTTCGGTTGTATGTTTAATTGCCTTTGCCTCTGTTTTCCTCTCTCAGCACTTTAAAGACCTGATCCGTCTGAGACGGACAGCTGAATGGCCTCGCTCTACACTGGATGCAGAGTCCACAACAGCCAAAGAAGCCCCAGAAGTAGAACCTCTGCCCTTCACTCTGTCCCATGAACGCTGCATCTCTGTAGTGCAGAAACTCGCCCTGTTTTTGCTCTCTATGGACTTCACTTGCCATGCGGACCTGTTGCTTTTTGTCTGCAAGGTATTCGTCTGAAATGAAGGCGCAGCTCTTCTAAATGTTCTCGGTATAGGCATGTGACCAATGTTGTTTGTCTCTGCAGGTACTTGCTAGGATAGCTAATGCCACAAGACCTACAATCCATCTGTGTGAGGTGGTGTCTGAACAGCAGCTGGAACGCCTTCTGCTACTGCTTGTAGGAACAGACTTCAATCGAGGGGACATCTCCTGGGGAGGGGCCTGGGCACAGTACTCCCTCACATGTATGCTCCAGGACATCCTGGCAGGTCTGTTTCATTTGGTTATGACCCCCACTTTTTACCCAATTGACCCAGTTGTTGCATGAATTGTTGGAAGGGTGGAAACAGAAATAAAAGCGTACAAACATCCCAGTCTAACCACGGTTTGACTGAGATGTCTCATTATGGGAAAGACCCCATAATAAAGGATGTATCTAAATTCGGAACATTTGTCTTGGCACCAAATGACTTTTAACAAGTGAAACAACTCTGATTGAACACACTGATATAGACACGTTGCAGCGCAAGATCCCACCTCCCTGCTGGAGGGGAAAGAACTGCTCGCCGACAATGATTCTCATTGGTCTGAGCTGTCAAGAGGTCAACATAACGAGTTAAAGCTTAAATGTGCAGACACCTGCCTTCCTTGTTCCTTGTTGTTTTTGGATGCTAAAGGCGCTTCTCCTCTGGCCCACCTCTAACCGGTACGCTCTCTGCCAAATTCATTTTCCATTAGCAAATCCGGCGCAGCTCAGCCCGGCTGTTCTCAGATTTCAGTACCTGCTCTAGGGGTAGTACGAGCAGGATTGATGGCACCGAAACCATTTGATTGACAGCTGATCGCATTCATTAGTTGGCTCGTGATTTACATCACTGAAAACTTCAAAACAACTTTAAGTTTAGCTGTGGAGCACAGATATGCCGTCTGCTATCAGAGAGCTGCTCAGTATGGAGGAACAGTTAAGTGTTTAATCACGGTCAGTGCCAGGACCACATGCGCTAAGTTTTGAAGCATAATGATGTTGATTTAGCCGTTGTGCTAGCAGCTAGTTGCTCTTAAGAAAGGCAGTCATAAAGAAGAGAGAAATTGAGCAGCTGGTCAGCTTTCTGATAGACATTTTTCTGCTGACAATGTGAAACACCAGAACTACATAATATTAGCTTGTGAGATAAATTTTATTTTGTCTTCAGACTAAAAAAAAAAAAATTCAGGCGTGGCTATTGGTTTATGTCTTTTGACTGCAAATCTATAAGTTTGCGCATTTAGAAAAAGTGCCGGAATGTAATTATATTAACATGTACAGCAAAAATAACCGACTGATCTGAGTCTTTCTCATTATGTTTGGGCCAGTAATGAATTTCTAAAGGACAAAATGAAATATCTGGGTTTATTTGAGTCCAGAACTACAAATTTGAGGTTCTCATTTGCTGAGTGTTGCTGCAGACGTCAGTAGAGAATTGAACACAGCTGCTGCGCGATCACCACCCACCCTCAATAACAAGGAACAGACTACATAAATGCAAAAGCTCACTACCTGAACCACACTGAGGCAGACGGCGACCGTACTGGTTAGAGGCGGTCTAGCGAAGCGCCGTATGGCAGCAGTTCTCCCTCATCTTTCTAAGTTAGCCATGTTGTGACGATAGTTTGGATCACAGATGATGAGGGTTTTCTCAGCTCAGGGTATGAAGCAGGTTCAGCTTCTGACCTTGTCGTTCTGGCCCAAGGTGAACTGATGTCTCCGGGCTCTCTGGATGCCATGGAAGAGGTGGTTGTGGGTGAGGAGGCAGGGGCGTCATCTTCCTCAACCGTGGCAGACTCAGACGACTCTTTGGCCCAGCCTTCCACCATTCCCCTGGTGGAGACCATCGATGAAGCTCTGGTGCCAGACATCATCGCAGGGACCACAGGGACCTCCACCGTGTTCCAGAGTACGTGGGGCCCCTCTATCCATTCACCACACGTCCCACAGCAGTATTACTGTTAAACCCAGATATTTTTAGATTGCACTATGAAATGTTTTGGAATCCATTTTCCTCTTTACTATAAATACTATAAATGTGAATTCATCACTTACTTTAGATCAAGCTTGTTACTATGGCATTGACAGTTTTTCAGTTAGGTTTGCTGGACAGAATCTTGGCCCTGCAGTATTTGCTGTTTTGATGTTAAAAGTGTCTGTTGCTTAAATGTTTTCTCGCATTAACCTAGTTATGCTAAAGATCTTTTTGTTATCCATAGGTGCTCCACCTCTATCGTCTTTGGAAAAAGATAAAGACATAGACTTTGACTTGCTACAAGACCTCATGGATGTTGATATTGATCCTTTAGATATTGATTTGGAAAAAGATCCTCTCGCTGCCAAAGTATTTAAGGTATGTTGATTCTATGACTTTTGTTCTTTCATTCTCTTTCACCTATCATCAGTTTAAAAGCTTAAAATTCCAAAGGTTTCTTATTTGTCCATCAGTTAACCTTGAAATGACTTATCCAAGATTGTCATTTAGAACGGTATCAGATTTAATTGTAATATTTCTAGAAGTCTGGGTACGAATGCATAAACAAATAAAAGATTAGGAAAATATTTGTACTTCAAGATGTTATTCCCAATTCCGTTATTTGTTGTCCTTCCTTAATGTTGCCCTTCCTTATTTGCATAAGGTTGCCCTTCCTTATTTGCATAAGAAATCTTTTACATTCCAGTAAAATTACGTTCTTTTGCTTGAAGTGCTTTTCCCACAAGTTTTTCAGAAAGGCCGGCGATCTGATCCAATGGATCTTTTAGATAAAATTTCTTCCTTTGGTTTTGGAAGAAATAGATTTTCTTTAATTTGCTCTGTGTAAATACACTGATTACTTTTAGTTGGTAACAAAGAAGTGAAAAGCCCATTAAAAACACAAGTAATCTGACTTTGTGTAACTTATTGGGTCTGCATAGAAAGTTATTTGGTCTTTACCAGGTCTACAGTTACTAAGATGTGTTCACACGTCTTTATTTACAAAGCAACAAAGTCCAAAGTTGGTGTTTCCATTGTGCTTCACAAGACTGAAGGACAGTCTCAGGCATTGCTTATTAAATAATATCATTAACTGATCTTTATCACTCCATAAAATCGTATGAATCGTCCATCATTCTGCATAAAGAACAGCTGAAAAGGCCTAGTCAAAGCCTAGCCTTGTTCTCATTGAGATGCTGTGATGGGATATGAAGGAAGACATGCCTGCAGAACCTATTCCTGACAGTAAAATAGGAAGCTACTACTGAGTCACTCCTGCTCAATATTCAATCATGGGGTGTACTTAGTTTTCTGCACAGATCTTATTACATGTGGTTGTATCTTGTATATGGAAAACTGGAAATTTTCACTTGAAGGTATAATGAAGTAATTTCAGAACCTGGTAAGGACAAAATATTAAATATTTTGTTCAGCTCCAGCTGTCCAGTAATAACTTGAATTGATTGTTGTTATGTTGTATTTGTGAGTAATAAATTGTCCTTGTGTTTTTTTTTGTTTGTTTGTTTTTTTCTTATCTACTCTCAGCCAATAAGCAGCACCTGGTATGACTACTGGGGTGCTGACTATGGAACATATGGGTACAACCCTTACATCGGAGGGGTTGGGATTCCGGTATCCAAACCTTCGGTCGCCCCTGAAAAGCCAGCCTCTCAGTGTGTGTCAGTCTCTGTGTCTCAAGGTGAAACTCTCCTTTTGTTCAGCACCGTCTCTACTTTTCATAATAGCTTCCATCCAACCCTAGGCTAAATGCTTGGCCTCTTGTTTCACAGCGCTGGATGCCCGACTTGAAGTTGGCCTGGAGCAGCAGGCTGAGCTGATGCTGAAAATGATGGCAACTTTACAGGCTGACTCCATTCTACAGGCTCTCAGTTCCAGTTCATCTACAAGTAAGGAGCTCAATGTTGTTTTTTAAATAAACTATTTTACTAGATTTGAACAGAGCAGACTGGTTCTGAGGAAGCTTTTGAGTATTTAGTGTTTTCAGCAGGGTTCTTCAGATCTTCTGTAAGTCTGTAGAGAATCAGCTAATCTGATAGGGCAGCAGCATCAGAACCTGGGACTTAAAAAGGCTCCACAACCTGGTAAAGAAGGCTCTAGTTCTGTTATGAAGATGACCTGATAGTACAAAGAGGGAAGATTCCGAAAGTGAAGAACATCATGAACAACCCAGATCATTCTCTCTATAAGACTGTGATACAATAACAAAGTGTCTTCAGTCAGTGGCTTGGTTCTGATTCCCTGTGATACAGACTGCTGAAGGAGATCCTTCCTACCTTTAGTCATCATCATAATCCTCTGTAATCACTCGTTGAGTAAACTTAGATAAGTGGGAGTAAGACCATTTTATTTCCATTTGGAGTTGAAGTATTTTTAAATGAAGTTGTTCCCTAGAGTTCAGGACCCCAGACGTATTTTTAAAATAATTTTTACTCAAGTTTAATGAAGGATTTTTTTTGCTGGATGTTGCAGGATCCCAGGGTTACGCCTGTTGTTGTTGACCTGCTGCTGCTGGCTTTCTGTTTGCAGTCTGGTTCTGAAGAAGAAATGACTTGGGAACTTAACTTTGATCCCTATTTATTGCTTCAACTCTTCCCACATGGAAATAACTGTCCCTAAATCTTTGTTACTTATAAACGCAGCAGAAGGCTCAAAAGGGAAAAAACAGGAAGCCATAGTTGTGTTAGGGTGGCACCATGCTCTGTGTACCACATGAAGACTTTGTGTGTTTGTGTTTCAGTCACCCAGCCCACCAATGGGACCGATGACTCCCTGCTCAGAGCATTCCACAGCGGGGGCTCCCCACCCTGCAGCGGCCCCACCGTCCAGCCCTCCTCCGTTCCCATTCTGAGCAACTGCTTCAACAAGCTTTTCTCCATGCTGCAGGTCCACCATGTGCAGGTGACTGACTCTAAAGATGCTCCGTCCCTGCTGCCTGTCTGGTATAGCTCAGTATATCCAGGACATTTGAAGCAGAAAATCTCTTGGGAAATGTAGTCCTGCATGTTTGTCTTCAGGTTTCTTTTTTCAGGGCTTTTGCAATATTTACACCAAAAAGCAGTTTAGTAAACAAGATACAGGGTTTCCTCCAGAAAACTCGCTATCGGGGCAATAGGGCAGTCATCCAGCTGCCCTCCACGTGTTTTAGGTAAATCGTGTTTATATTTCACAGGAAATTTGAAAACATCGCTTGATAGTTATGCATTATTGGAAGACTGGAAGATTAATACCTAAACACCAGCTATTAATCTTTAGAAAAAGGCAATCATTAAAAGAAAATAAATAAATAAAATAAATTAACAATACTAAGCCTGGTGGGGGCACAAGTTAAACCTGGTGATCCACCAGGCTTAAAATACACTGAGGGAAACCCTGAGACAACATTTTTCCACCATTTTTATCATTTGAGTTGGAGAAGCCATGAGCTTAGTGAGTGTTTATAATAAGGAACAGGCAGGTGAAATGTGTGTGTTCTCCTCCTAGCTGGAGTCGCTGCTGCAGTTGTGGCTAACGCTCAGTCTAAACACGTGTTCTGGTGGCAGCGAAGACAGTGGATCAGATATTTTCCTCTTCAACGCCAGCCGGGTGCCCACCATCCCACTCAACCAAGGTGGGCTCTTAAACCCCCCCAGCCATCTCAAACTGCTTTACTGTTTCTGTAAGTGTTTTTAACGTGTATATGTGTGTGTGTGTGCGTGTGTGCAGCCTCTGTCAGCAGCTTCATCTCGGTGCTGGCCTGGTACCCCAGCACTTCCCTGAGAACATGGTGCCTGGTGCTACACTCCCTCACCCTGATGACCAACATGCCCCCCTCTGGTCAGTGGGGCCCTCACAATGCAGGAGGATGTGTGTGTGTATGTTAAAGCTGTGTTTCTGCCTCCAGCCTCTATCAGCGTGCTGAACTCCCAGGACAGCACGGCCCAGCAGATGGTGTCGGATCCCACCCTTGTCCATGTGCTGGTGCGCTTCCTGTCCAGCAGTAGCACCAATGGGACCAGTCAGCACAGCTCCCAGGTGGGCCCCACCGCCACACAGGCCATGCATGAGTTCCTGAGTCGCCTGCAGGTCCACCTGTCCTCCACCTGCCCCCAAATGTTCAGCGAGTTCCTCCTGAAGCTCATCCACATCCTGTCCACTGAGAGGTGAGCTTCCAGTCAAATTAGCTTGATCAGAGTTTAAAAGGTCCAACTGACGGGTTGTGCTGGCTCCCTAGGGGCCCGTTCCAGTCAGGTCAGGGTCCTCTGGATGCCCAGGTCAAGCTGCTGGACTTTACCCTGGAGCAGAACTTCGAGGTGGTGTCCGTGTCCACCATTTCCTCCGTCCTGGAGTCCATCACGTTCCTGGTTCACCACTACATCACGTGCTCAGACAAGGTGGTGTCCCGCAGCGGCTCTGACAGCTCCGTGGGGGCCCGCGCCTGCTTCGGAGGTCTGTTTGCCAACATTATCCGACCAGGAGACGCCAAGGCCGTGTGCGGGGAAACTACGCGCGACCAGCTCATGTTCAACCTGCTGAAACTGGTGAACGTGCTAGTGCAGCTTCCTCTGTCAGGGGACCGTGAGTTCAGCGGGCGGCTGCCGCCGGTTGGCAGCGGTGCCGCCGACAGCAGCGTCTCAGATGAGGAGAAGGTCTGTGGAAGCAAGGAGAGCGTGGCGGGAGGAGTTTCATCCAGTCCCGGGCCCCCTGCTGGCGTGGCTGACCTGGTGCTAGCTAACCAGCAGATAATGAGCCAGATCTTGTCAGCTTTGGGTCAGTGCAACAGCAGTGCCATGGCGATGATCATCGGTGAGACTTCTATTCAGTCATCACACCACTTTAACTTTCTGTTGGCTTCATCAAACTAGATCAACATCTTTACCTGCTTTGTTTTGCCTTCTATTAGGGATGCACCGAACCATTTTTTTCACTTTCAATACAATACCGACATCTGAGTTGAGGTATTCTATCGGATTGACCCATCTGATACAGAAAAACAGTGCTGAATTAACTTAAGACGTTCTTTTTTAAAACACAGGCATAAAGGTACTGAATTTCAAATTTATTTGATAACTCTGCACCAGTACAGCACATGTAAATACACAAATACCTTCATAAACTTAGTCATACATGTAAAAACAACTCAACATTAATTTGTTCAGCCAGTGCAATCAGGAGTAGGAGAGCCAATGGAAAATAAATAAACTGAAACTGGCAAAAATAAACTGCAACAAAACTTCTTTCAAACGATTCAGAAAGCGCAGTTAGTAATTTTAAATACAATGTAAAATAATTAGTAACGCACTATGTCCCCCAGAGCAGAAAACATAGAATTAGACTGAATAGATCATCTCTGATGGCACATTGTCACAGACACCAGATAGAGATTTTATATATATATATATTTTTATAAATAACGGTAAAGATACAAACATTAATATTGGATTGGTGCATCCCTGTGGGAGTGTTTTTAATCAAACAAAATGAAAATTCTGGAATTTAGCAGCTCAACATCTTGAGTGTGTTAATGATGATGATGAAAACTCTTGACCCAAATGCTGGTGTCTTTCCTCCAGGTGCCAGCGGTCTCCATCTTACCAAACATGAGAACTTCCACGGAGGTCTGGATGCCATCTCAGTGGGCGATGGCCTTTTCACCATCCTCACCACTCTGAGCAAGAGGGCCAGCTCAGTGCAAGTCATGCTGCAGCCCATTCTCACTTACATGGCCTGCGGGTACATGGGCAGACAGGTACAACCAGCCGGCTGCTGCTGCTTCCGCTGCTGCCATCAAGTGTTGAAATGAGCTTTTCGAAAGTAGAGTGAGGCAAACCTTACCGGGTCTCTGTTTGTTTGATGGTAGGGGTCTCTCTCCACCTGCCAGCTGTCCGAGCCTCTTCTGTGGTTCATCCTGCGAGTGTTGGACACCAGTGAAGCTCTCAAGGCTTTCCATGACATGGGTGGGTGTTCACATATGTAGTTTCTTCTTTAACCATGGCAGTAATCAGGTGGTGGCTGATTACTGCTACAACAATCAGCCACAGCAGATTATTAGCCACAGTGGTTCATGGTAAATATTGTCATTTTATTTTGGGGGTCCATAAATGTTAAAAATAGTGCTGACAACTGATTAAAAAAGTTTTATTGTTCCCACCCAAACATGTCTGAAGATTCTTTGTTTTCAGGTTTTTTTATATTCAGAAAGATTCAGAGGAATTTGTTTTGTTTCTGTTAATTAAAAAATGTATCTCTCTGATAAGTTCCTGTGAAACTTGTGCAATGAGGCAACAGCCTCTTGTCCTCATCCAGCTGAGTAAGCAGTGTAATTCATGCTTATGAAATTTCAAACTTTTACACGTAGATGTGCACAGGTGGGCTAAAGACGAAACCCAAAACGGTTGAAAACTTTAAACTTTTTTTGCTGTCTTCTGTCACTGAGAACGTATCTCGCTGCTGTCAGTCATTCCCTGTGTGTCGCTTCCATAACACGCTGCTGTAAACTGGGTGACCCTTTGTAGGAGACACTTTTAGGTCAAAATAGATAGATGAATTGGCACTAAAATTTTCAGGTTAATCATATGCATTAGCGTATGATTAGTGATAACCAAGTTTCTTCTCACTCTTCAGGAGGTGTGCAGTTGATCTGTAACAACATGGTGACAAGCACCAGAGCCATTGTGAACACAGCACGCAGTATGGTGTCCACCATCATGAAGTTCTTGGACTCTGGACCTGGGAAAACCGCCGACGGTAACCTTAAGGCCAGGGTGATGACGTCAGAGCCAGACAACGCTGAGGGACTCCATAACTTCGCTCCCTTAGGTACGTTTTATCTGACTGTTTTCCACATCAGGCAGACAACAGGTTCTACACCTTACAGGTTATAGCTAACAAGCCTCTGATTGTGCTTATTCGTCACTAGGCACCATCACATCCAGCAGCCCCACTGCACAACCAGCAGAGGTTCTCCTTCAGGCCACGCCCCCCCACCGCCGGGCACGCTCAGCTGCCTGGTCCTACATCTTCTTGCCAGAGGAGGCGTGGTGTGACCTCACCATCCACCTTCCTGCTGCTGTGCTGCTCAAGGAGGTCCACATCCAGCCTCATCTAGCTTCTCTGGCCAGTGAGTTGGACTCCAGTCAACAACAACAACAACAACAACAATAACTACTAATCATAATAATAATACAGGGTTTCCTCCAGAAAACCTGCTAATAATAATAATAATAATAATAATAACTCAATGTATATTGCACCTTGTATACATTGAATCAGTACATGTTTTTTCCTGTCACTGGAATAAAAACTTGGGGTTATTGTTCTTTTTCCCTCTGTTCACCATTCAGCCTGCCCGTCCTCCGTCTCCGTGGAGATCAGTGCAGATGGGGTCAACATGTTGCCTCTTTCTACTCCGGTCCTCACCAGTGGCCTCACCTACATAAAGATCCAGCTGGTGAAGGCCGAAGTGGCATCCGCCGTGTGCCTGAGGCTCCACCGGCCGCGGGACGCCAGCACCTTGGGCCTGTCTCAGATCAAACTGCTGGGACTGACGGCGTTCGGCAATACCTCCTCTGCTACGGTCAACAACCCCTTTCTGCCCTCTGAGGACCAGGTCTCTAAAACCAGGTACACACTCCTGCCTCAGTAAGTCTGTCTGGGTGTAAAGCAGCTGATGTTGAGACTAGAGATGCACCGATCCGATATTAATATCTGTATTAGTCCCGATATTGAAAAAATGTCAGTATTGTGTTTCGGTGACAATGTGCCCAATCTGTCAAGGCCAGATCTATTTAGTCTAATTCTATGCATTGTGCTCTGAGCGATATTGCGCTTTAGTTATTACATTTAAAATTCCTAATTGAACTTTTGAACCATTTGAAAGCAGGTTTGTCGCTGTTTATATTTACATGTTAGACCAAGGTAGTCAACCTATTGTTTTCATCAGTTTCTTTACTACAGTGGAGCCCAAAGTCGGTCCTCGAGGGTCGGCATTCTGCATGTTTTAGTTCTCTCCCTGGTTTAACGTACCTGGATCCAATGATGGCTTATTAGAGGCCTAAGAAAAACATTGACATGCTGAAAAGGTTGTTACTACCTCCAGGGAGAGAACTAACACATGCAGGATGCTGGTCACCACTGCTTTACTATTTGTTTTACATTGGCTGTTAGACTCCTAATTGCACTGACTGAACAAATTAAAGTTGTGTTATTTTTACATGTTTAACCTAGCTTGTGAATCTATTGGTGTATTTAAGTGAGCTGCTCTGGTGCAGTGTTATGAAATAAATTTGTGATTCAGTACATTTATGTCTACATTTAAAAAAAGAAACACTTTAAGTCAATTCAGCACTAATGTTCTGTATTGGATCGGTATCGGCCGATACTAAAGCTTAGTATTGGTATAAAAAAAAGAGGATCGGCACATCCGTAGTTGAGACATTCCCTCTCTGCCTCCTCAGCATCGGATGGCTCCGCCTGCTCCATCACTGCCTGACTCATGTTGGGGACCTGGAGGCCATGATGGCCAGTGCTGCAGCACCCACAGCCAACCTGCTGCAGACCTGTGCTGCCCTGCTCATGTCTCCCTACTGCGGCATGCACTCCCCCAACATCGAGGCAGTGCTGGTCAAAATAGGACTGCAGTCCACAAGAATCGGACTCAAACTCATAGACATTCTGCTGAGGAACTGTGCTGCCTCTGGCACAGACCCTGCAAGTGAGTCCACACAACCGCCACATTGATATATTCACTGACTAAATATTCGCATGGTGTAAATAATCATAACCAGCTCCTGTTCTCCTCAGTGACGATGCTGCTGGTTCTCTAGCCTTGCCTCAGTGAGCTTTTTTTTTTTTTTTTTAATTCTGTTTCTGTTCAGAAGGAGAAATGTTTCTTCATAAGCCTCACTCTGTCTTCAGGCAACTTCCAACTGGATTCAGTTGTGTTTACTCCTGTGGGTTTCTTATTCAATTCTCTCGTTTGGAGCACTCAACATACTAGATTCCTCATATTAGAAAAGGCACAATTACATCAGAGTTTGTTGCCATGGCTGTGCATTCATCACTTGGTAGAGCTACTCTACCTACATTTATTGATGATGTGACATGTTTTTGGTCCACTGTGGAACCAGTGGGTTTTCCCTCCCATCTTCCTGGTTTCTGCACTCCGCTGCCAACATTATTGTTACTTTTCAAAAACTCGACAACCTGCTAAACCTAGAGATAGCCCAGTGCAGCCTGGGTAATCTCTGTGTTTAATTAGTACATTGTGGGTGTAACCTTTCTGTGTGTGTGTGTTTGCGCTGTGCGTTTGTCTCGAACAGATCTAAACAGTCCTCTGCTGTTTGGACGCCTGAACGGCCTTTCCTCTGACTCCACCATTGACATTCTGTACCAGCTGGGAACCACGCAGGACTCTGGAACCAAAGACAGGTACAGACAACTTCTAGCATCACTTTTCTGTCCCGTTAGTTTCTCTCTCCCTGAGGAGAAGTAGTCTTTGAGAACATCCTTCAGAGAGACCTGAAATGATAGAAATATCCTGGTGTTTCTCTCTGCGGTGCGTGAACTTGTGGATGAACATGATTGGATGTTTTTTGTGTCTTCCAGGATCCAGGCTCTGCTCCACTGGGTGTACGACTCGTCCAGAGTGGCAGCTCATAAAATGAGTGCTCCGGCAGGTTACGCTTCTGCGGGCTCCTCCTCCTCCTCCAGAGAGTACGGCCTCCTCATGCCGTCTCCCTCCCACCTCCACTGCGTGGCGGCCATCTTGTGGCACAGCTTCGAGCTGCCTGTTGACTACGACCTTCCTGGGCTGCTCAACAGAGAACTCTTTGAGTCAGTTCTGCTCTTCTGACAGCTGGATCACACAATGTTCTAGTTTAGAAGCGTCATGGCTGACACTGTTCTCCGTTCTGTCCTCCAGGCTCCTGTTCAACTGGTCCATGTCTCTGTCGTGCAACATCGTGCTGAAGAAGGCTGTGGACAGTCTGCTGTGCTCCATGTGTCATATTCATCCCAGCTACTTCACCTTGCTCATGTCCTGGATGAAGATCGTCTCCGTGCCGACAGCCAGCCACTCCCACGCCCAGCAGCGGCGACTTGCCATGACGGACGACGGGAAAAAGCAGCATGACGCTAACGCTAGCACCAGCGGACTGACGGATGACTCAAAACATGCCAGACCCCCAGTCAACCTTTCCGAGTCCCAGTTGACCACCCTGGCAGCCGCTTCCCAGTCCCCAGGAGCCATCCAGCAGCTGCTGGACTCGGGCCTGCCCTCGCTGCTGGTGCGCAGCCTGGTGCAGTTCTGCGTGGGACTCCTGGTCAGCGCCGACCTCCCTCTGCCTGCCGCTCAGGTTGACAGGCGCCACCACCACCACTACCACTCGCCGTTGCCCTCACCGTCCCAGCACAGCAGGACGGCCCTGGCCGCTGAACTGGCTGCTCCGGTGCTGCGCTTCCTCACAGAGGTGGGCAACAGTCACGCCATGAAGGACTGGCTCGGCGGGCCTGAGGTCTACCCTCTGTGGACGGCGCTGCTCTTCCTGCTCTGCCACTCCAACGCCAGCGCTGGTTCCAGTGCTGCTTCCAGTGCTGGTCCCAGTGCTGCTTCCAATGCTGGCTGTCAGCCGCTGGCCACCGGAGCCGCTGCAGGTCCACCTCCAGTCCACGTGCCACAAACAGGGTCTCACTTCTCCCAGCTGTCATCCAGCCAGGCGGGGGGTCTCACCACGCAGCAGAGAACGGCTTTAGAGAACGCAACCGTGGCTTTTTTCCTTCAGTGCATCTCCTGTCACCCTAGCAACCAGCGGCTCATGGCACAGGTCAGTATAAGCATCACACTGTCTTGGCCTCATCCTCAGACAGTTTCCCTCAGTGTATTCTAAGAGTGTGTTTGCTGGCTGCAGGTGCTGTGTGAACTCTTCCAGTCGGCTCCCCAAAGAGGCAACGTTCCCATCTCCAGAAATATCTCAGGCTTCATCCGAAGACTTTTCCTGCAGCTCATGCTGGAGGATGAGAAAGTCACAGTCTTCCTCCAGTCCCCCTGTCCGGTAAGTTATCACTTCCTGCTGTCCGATCAGTATCCGCTTTCTGTTGTCCAGGGGACCTTTAAAGGAACAGTATTATGTAAAATTTACTTCTTTTTTTTTTTTTTAAGCTTTTCATCATGTTATAATGTTTTTCCCTTATTAAAATCATACCTGGAGTGTTGCTTTGATTCTTTCTTGCATGTTTGAAAAAACTTTTAATCTCAGTAGCAACCATTCAGCTTTCCAAAACACATAGTTGGACTTAACGCCTCCTTTGAGGTGCAGCTCCTCCTCAGAACTGCAGTTTCCAAGCTTCAGAGTTTCCCCCTCAGAGATGTCCTCCCCCGTGACTCTCCCACTCAGTTCCTTCAGACTAGCCAGCAACAATTAGCAAACACCTGACAGAACAGCGAATCTGCTGTGAAAAGGTTAATAGAGGAACGATGTGATGTCTTTCTGAAGAGGGATTTTCAGAAAAAGAGTTTTTTTTTTGAAAGACAAGCCTAAATTCAAGGTGTTAAATTCTGAAGTCAAAGTTCTTCTAAGTCATATTTGATAAATATACGATTTTTATAACAACTGAAAGTACCGTAGTTACTTGATTGTGCTATAAACGACACTATGTGCCTGAAAAATACACGTAATACTGCCCCTTTAAATTTATCATATTGTCTTACATCCCTAATTAAACTAAATAATAATTTGCTGTAACATCTGTTAATTTGCTGTAAAGTTGAAAGATGTTGAATTTTACCTTTCATGTTGTTCTGGACGAACAACATTCCTCCTTGTTTCAGATCTGCTGATTGATCCTGTGTTCAGTTGTAAACACAAGAGGGCAGTGTTGGATAAATGCTGAAAATGTCCAACTTAAATTCCATAGATGAAACCATGATATGGATGAAGTCTCTCAGCATGTCTTCTTAAAGAGAGCATTTCTAAAACATCATGTCCTTTCTGTTTCAGTTATATAAAGGTCGCATCAACGCCACCAGCCACATGATCCAGCATCCCATGTACGGAGCAGGCCACAAGTACCGCACCCTCCATCTGCCAATCTCTACTACACTAGCTGAGGTCCTCGACCGGGTGTCTGGTATGTGATCTTAAAACTAACATCAATGCCATCAAACTGTTCTGTGTCTGTCTGTCCATATCTGTTCAGGATCTTAAAGGGATCCAAGATTAGTTGACCATGTTGACCTAAACATGTTGTAATTTTCCTGTTAACAAAAAAATTACTGTTTGTGATACATCAAAACTCATAATTACTTAAAAAAATGTTAATCTTTTGATATATTTTTCACCCATGGAGGTCGACATTTTTTCACCCAATAGGTTGGTGATGTGTTTTGGTCCATTCTGTACTAAAATCTACAAACTAAGCACAGGAAGGCAACTTTACCTGAGTTGTTGTTTATCATATTCCATTTGACTGGTGCAATTTTAGATAATGCCACATTATGTCAGTGTTGGTTATAATAAAAAAAAAAGAAAAAAAGAAATGAATCTGGATCGCTTCCCACACGAAAAACAAACAGAACAGTGGAACACAACTAGGGCTGCACAGTGGCGCAGTTGGTAGAGCCGTTGCCTTGCATCAAGAAGGTTCTGGGTTCGATTCCCAGCCCCAGTCTT
>NW_006800279.1:289291-338120 GCF_000485575.1 Poecilia formosa
TGAACGCCCAGAACGTTAGCTGAAGATGGGCACCAGCAACCCTTCCGACCCCACTAAGGGACAAGGGTGTAAAGAAAATGGATTGATGGAACACAACTGTTTTGGCTGGACGGATCTAGCGCAGTTGGACCCATTATATGTCATTTACCCAGAATGCATTGTAGCGTGAACAACATGGCGATGTTCATGTGACAATATTTTATTAAAATTTATAAAACCCAAACAACCTACAGTATTATTACTGTATAGTTTTTACATCTAAAATAAACATTTCTCAAATAAAGTGTATTGTTACAACTACTCATGGATCCTTTTAAATAAAAAGCTTTGGAAAAGAAAAGAAAAGACCAAACCTGATCCAAGAGATCGCAAATAATTTCCCTTTAGCTCAGAAAATCAGCTGTTTTCTTCCTACATTGTTTCTATCCCATAATTGGAGCAGGTTTATTTATGCAGAGTATTTCAGATGCTGTTGCCATGGTGTTTAAAATGTCTGTTAGGTCACATCACATTTCCACTTTTAATCTAAGCTTTCAGGTCATTTTCATTTGACGTGAAACAATGCATTTCTGTTGCCGTCTACCGTTGCAAAAAACTTTCACCTTTCACCTCTAAGGAATCCAGCTTTAATTATTCAACCTCCTGCTTCCTAGACAATAGCTCTGCCGCTGAGTGGATGCTCTGTAGACGGCAAGGTCACCTCTGCTGCAATATGACCCGTTAGCTTTTAGTGAGCTGGGTGCATGATTAATGCTTCACCTCTTGACACCCTGAAGGACTTGATGGGAAACCTGATACACCACTGCTGCTGCTGAATTGTAGAAGAGTCTGGGAGGCAAAACATTCCTTTCTTTTTTTCTCTCTCCATCAATCCAGACACTCCCAGCATTACAGCAAAGCTGATCAGTGAGCAGAAGGAGGACAAGGAGAAGAAGAATCATGAGGAGAAGGAGAAGATGAAGGCAGACAACGGCTTCCAGGACAACTACAGTGTTGTTGTAGCGTCAGGTACTTTGGTGCATTCCTTAAATGAAGAAAAGGCTGTATCTACTTTGAAATAGTTATTAGTCGGTGTGGCTACCACTAAATTCATCCAGGGTGTCCATCCCTCTCATTAGGTTTAAAATCCCAGTCCAAGCGAGCTCTTCTGACCCCTCCACGACCTCCGTCAAGACGGGGTCGCATTGTGAGCGACAAGCTGACCTCTTCATCTGGTGTGGACCCTTCAGCCAAAACCATCAGCGTGCCCGTCTTCCATCTTTACCACAAGCTTCTTCCAGGTACTGCAGGCTCCTGCTGACGGTTGGCCTGAATGCAGTCAGAGCTCATCTCTGATATCTCTGGTGCCGTTGCTTTCAGGTCAGCCCCTCCCCCCTGAGATGACCCTGGCTCAGCTGCTGACTCTCCTGTATGACCGTAAGATGCCACAGGGATACCAGTCCATCAACCTGACCGTCAAGCTGGGCTCCAAGGTCATCTCTGACCCTGGCCTTTCTAAGACTGATTCCTTCAAGAGGCTTCGCACTGAAAAAGGTACTGGAGAACCTCTGCTGCTCCCATTTACAATTTCTGCAGTAATGTGACCAGAGTTCGATTCAGCGCAATCTATTCTGAAAAATCAGCCAATGCATGTTAGTAAATAATGATTAAATCCATGCTGGTCTCTAGTTCCACCGGCAGGGTGATGTAAAGACATGAAAACAATAGCAGGTGAAGCTAGTTTCCTAAAAACCTGTTCTCTTCTTTTCACTGATCTGTTTTTGGACCAAATCATACTGCAACTACATCAGATGGTTTTAGTTACTTTTGTAACTAATAATGTTTTTTGTAAGTTGCAATATCAATTCATGCTGATTTAGTTATGTTCCAGAAAAAAGTCTCCATATTCCTCTGCTAGCTAGACTACATGCCCGTGTAGTCCTGCGATAGTTGGATATTTGTATTCCTTGCTTCCGTGCAACATTTACATCTTAAGATTTACATCTCTTAATTGAAGAGACTGAAGGATGTTTGGTGGGGACAGATTGTAACGGGGCTAGACTCGCTGGCATCCAGAACAGATGTGGCTACGTGTGCTTATATTTAGATGGGGTTTTGCAGACTCATGTGGCCACACAAGGTCAGATTAATCTTTAATATCAATGTTTTGACATTATCAGCAGTGGAGAATCTGCAGTGACGCTCTTCTCCATATAGATTTCTAAAAACAGACTCAACACAATCCACACAGTGGATATTACCACTACATGATCTCTTAGGGTTGTTTTACTTTTATTTTGAAAGTTCACCTCACCTGGTGGCTTGGTAACAACAAAACATAAACCGCATCAACAAACAATATTAAATACTTGACAATATTTCCAACACGTGATTTTTTTTCTAATATGTCAGCAACTCCTAAACCTCTCTACTCTTCAGCCTTGTTTTAAGATGAAATATAAAACTTCTATAAATGATTTTCTGACTAGTAGTAGACGTGTGAGGTAGAATACATGGATAGGTTGCAGGGGTTTTGTGAAGATGACCTCTGTGTTGTCCTGCTGCAGTGGACCACTGCGACATGCTCAACAGCTGTCCTGAGGATGAACCAATGATGGCCAGCGAAGAATGTCTGGATGCTGCAACTGACGAGTCCCTGCTGGAGACCAACCCCATCCAGTCACCGCTGCAGGTCTTTGCTGGCATGGGGGGGCTGGCCTTGATTGCAGAGCGACTGCCCATGCTCTACCCCGATGTCATTCAGCAGGTGAGTTAAAGTCTGACAAAAAGATACCCATCGATGTTCATCTTAGCTGAAGTTCTTCTAAGAAGTTGTAGAAAATTGGTCTGTGAAATCAAAGATAATAGTTCCTTTGTGCAGTAAATCCGTTGACTCTGCATTAGTCCACATGCAGTGATGAGTCATGTGCTGAGACCGCTGCTCAGTTTCTGCTCTGCTGGGTCCTCCTCTCAGGTCAGCGCCCCGCTGATCCCAGCATCCAGCCAGGAGAAATCTAAAGACAGCGACCAGTTTGAATGGGTGACCATCGAGCAGTCAGGCGAGCTGGTGTACGAAGCCCCCGAGTCTGCTGCTGCAGAACCGCCGCCTGTGAACAAGCAGCAGTCTCAGTCCTCCTCCTCCTCATCTTCATCCTCGGTGCAGTCCATGTCACCCATTCCGGCCCACTCGCTGGCAGCGTTCGGCCTGTTCCTGCGCCTGCCGGGGTACGCTGAGGTGTTGCTGAAAGAGAGGAAGCACGCGCAGTGTCTGCTGCGTCTGGTGCTGGGCGTCACGGACGACGGAGAGGGCAGTAAGTCTGAAAACATTTTCCTGCTGCAGAGTTGAGCTGCCATGCAGACGCCCAGCGCCTTCACTCATCACCTAAAGCTCTCTGAATAAAACTCTGGTCAACTTTTTTACGGAAGTTTTTGGTCTGATCTTCTCTTAGGTCACATCCTGCAGTCCCCCTCTGCCAACGTGTTGCCCACCCTGCCATTCCATGTCCTTCGAGCGTTGTTCAGCAGCACACCTTTGACCACTGATGATGGAGTACTTCTGCGCCGCATGGCTTTAGAGATTGGCGCCATTCACCTAATCCTGGCCTGTTTGTCAGCTCTGAGCCACCATGCCCCTCGAAACCCCAACGCCAGCAGCAACGTCTCTGAGGTAGGCCCCCACTGAGCCCCACACCTATTAAGTTCAGCTCTGTATGAGCTGCATTTAATCATTGTATGAGGTCTTGGTGAATAGATGTTGCTAAGCTTCATAGGCAAGTTTCCCAGAATCTCACTGTCTCTGATCTTTCAGTTGTTAAATGTGGCTCAAAGCCCTGTTTACATCTTTGCTTAGGTATAAATGTACTAAAAGTGGGTGATGAACTTTTAGTGGAGAGGAACCTTTTTTTTTTTTACCTGAGTCTATTTGTGTGGTTAATTTCTGACTAAATTAACCTTTGATGTTTGGAGTATTTCTTGAAAAACTGATAATCATAATAAATGCTTATCTAGCTTAGAGAAACAGTGTTTCAATTAACCACAGCAAGCTGTATTAAAGATATATAGTTCAGATTTGCTTGACTAAAGCAGGGACAGCAAGAGTGAATAAATGAACCGAACAAGTTCTGGTTGCCCAGCAGAATATTACTGAACAGGATTTGGATTGGGGACAATCATGTTGTTCTGCCTGGATTAATATAAAGCCATCAGGTTCAGTGATCTATAGGAGTCAAAACAAGACTAAGTCAGCCTTGAAATTATACAACTTTGCACAAAAGTGTGGAACAAATAGTGTTAAATTTCATTGGTCAGTAACGTAGGAGGAAACTTGGTTAATGGAAAGGGAATATAAATAAATCCTCCACCTGTTTGTATAGTTTAATTTTCTGTGTGTGTGTCTGTGTGTTTGCAGCCGCAGATGTCCAGTTGTCACAGTGGTGGGACTAGTGAGGAGCAGCAGCTGTACTGGGCTAAAGGAACTGGTTTTGGTACCGGCTCTACAGCTTCAGGCTGGGATGTGGAGCAGGCCCTTACCAAGCAGAGGTTAGAGGAGGAACATGTCACCTGTCTGCTCCAGGTAAACATCAACTTCCCTCTGCTCACCTGTGTTTTTAGATTTTTTTTTTTTAGTCATAATGTGAGGATTATTGTCTTGCAATGGCTGTTGGTACTGGAAGAGCTTCCTTGTTGGGTCTGTAGCCTATCTGTGTAAAAGTGTGCAAGGTGGTTTAGGGATGCTCTCACATTCATCAGCTCAGGCTGCATTTATGTCTTACACCCAAATACACACCCAAAACTTATTGTAAAATGAGAATTTCTTTCTAAATTGACATGTTTCCATTAAATTATTTTCAGAATGACAAATTGCTCAATTATGTGGTCAATAGAAATACATTACTGGTGTATCAAAAACCCTATTGAAAATAAACACAATACAAATCCTGGTGGGTGAGAAAGTAAAGCCTGGAGGCCCACCAGGCTTATAATACCCTGGGGGAAACCCTGTGTTGTGGGAAAAAAAACAAAAAAAAAAACGTGATAAATGACACATGTAAGATGTTAGCTAAGGTGCTGTTTTGAAGGTAAATGGAATACTTGTTGTGTTGCATCCACCAGGTTCTGGCCAGCTACATCAACCCGGCGGGCTCCAGCAGCCACGGCACAGATGCCTCTGCAGACAGCAGAGCCCAGAACAGCTCAGCTCTGCCGGCAGTGCTACAGGAGCTGCTCAGCCAGTCCTGCCTCATCCCTGCCATGTCCTCCTACTTGCGCAACGACTCAGGTAGGCGCCATGTCTCTCCAAATAAACACCTAGATAGACAACAGCGTGGGGCAGGGATGCCCATGTGATTGAGCTCTTCTTTCTACCCCACATTTCAGAAATGGTTGTGGTTACACAGCAATATATGTGAACATCAACATTGCTGTTTTTTTGCAAAACGAATTACATTTCAAATTCATCAAAGTGTGATAATTGAAATAGGTTTTTTATTCGTCTTTAATTGTATATCTGATAAAAGGACAATGGCTTGAGACGTCTTACTTTTAAGGGCTCATTTTCAGATGGTTCTTCTAAGACTGATTATATTTGGCATAGAGATCTGTTAACATTTGTCCTTTGATGCTCTGTGGCTTAAGAACCCAACTCTGGGTTGGAGTTGCAGTGATCACTAACAGGGGAATCTCGCTGTCTACATTCTGGTATGTTCTGAATAGAAATGGCCTGATTTCATGTTTTTCTTTTTGTGATTCTTTCAATTTCTACATTGGTGATGCAGAAATTTTTGCAAACAGACCAGAGCAGAATTTTATTTTATTTTTTTAATTTGTGAATTAAATGAGAATTTGATTGTGTTCTTAGTAATTAACTGCTGCTGTTGTGTAGAATATGGATTATGGACAGGGCTGTTTTTCCAGGTGAAAGGCAGATAAGCAGTATGGTAAATGCTGTGAAGTTGAAGCTTATTGATGTGGTGCTGTATGTAGCACATGCTCTGGTAATCCCTTGTTTCTTTCCTTTGGTTTGTCCAGTCCCTGCCTCATGGTGGACTGGAGCACAGTGGGCAGCTCTACCTGTCTGTCATGTGCTGACTTGATTTCTGTAGAGATGAGCCTGGTGACTGTCTAAAACTGAGCTTCTGTATTCTGGTTGAGTCTGTTTGCAAACTGGGATCTGTTTACTCTGCTGCTGTTGGACTAACAGTTCATCTCAGTACTAAGCAGCTTCAGCATCATCTTCACAGGGTCTTCTGTACTTCTGGGCTTGATTCACACATTTGATATTGTCTGTACTTGCACATAACCCCCTCCATCCTGCTCCAGGCCTGTCTTTAAACCAGCTTTTATACAAATTCCAACAAACTTTGTGACTTCCTACCTCATAGGCGTGTTGTTGGAGTCCTGCAGCACCTGTTCACGCCATACACACATGCTATTCCTATGGATTTACTTTAATTTATACCAATTCGTCCTTTGAGCTTGAGTTGGGGGTTTCCTTTACTAAATGAATAAAGGCATTAGAAGTCATTACCATAGTTTTTAAAATCATAGGTAGGCCTGTCGCGATAAACGATATATCAATTAATCACACGATAAATTAAACCTATCGACCTCATTTTAATTATCGGCTTTATCGTCTCTTTCTGCCTTTTTTTCTTGCTGTTGATGACACTGACCCTCCCTTCCTATTTCCTTTGTGTAATGTCCACCGCACATGACACGAGTTGTCGGCCGATTGTCGGCCCATTTTCAAAACCTGAGACACATTAGCCGACAGAAATCCTAGGTATAATGGTTCTATCGGGTTCGATAGTGCCAGGTGGTGTTCAGCCACATGGGCGCAAGATAATGGCTACAAGTCCAGTGAACTAATTTTAAGATCAGGCATTAATCAATGCTTTACTAGAATCTACCTGTGATGCATGTGGCAAGAGTCAGCGTAAAATTCTGACTGAATGAAAATCATTGTAACCTATTTATGTCACGTTAACTTACAGGGTTTATCAACTGCGGTAGAAATTTGACTCTCACTCCTCTCCTTGTCATTTCTACATTCTTTGCGTGAAATGCTGAATAAATATTAATGTTGTTTCCACAAATCATCTCCGATGTTGCTGGACTTCGTGTTGCCGTGTCAGCTGTTTCAGATTCCCCTCCGTAATTTCCCCTCAGAAAGCAGGACGAGAATCCAGCTTTCTGATTGGCTACCTGTCACATTCAGCGTTAAACTCGGTCGGGGAAAACCCCTGATTTAGATCGGAGTGGCCACACAATCCACCGTAACACATCACACACTGCAGGATGATCGGATACGAAATCACCAGCAACAATCTTAGATCGGCCAACGATCTAAGATTGTCATAAGGGCAAAATGGGGGCAAAAAATCCTGCAGTGTGAACTACTGCATTAGGTAGTCGGATGTGCCCGTCTTCTCTATTTAAATCTAGTGATTACTGAAGGGCAATATAGTATACAGACTTCATAATCTGCACTCTTTTGGTTGAATGCAGTATTTATTTCCACGTTGGCTTTATGTTGTTTAGTTTTTATTTAAGTAAGTTTTTTGTTAATGGAGACTGAGAATCAATTTTATTTTTGTTTTTGATTGTTTTTGTTTAGTTTATCAATTCCAGTATTATGTGTTGTTTTGAAAATATAGTGTTTCTGTCATAGCAGAAACACTATATTTTCTGCCATAGCAGGAAATCACATGCATTCTTAGTCAATATTATCGTTTATCGCAATAATTTTTTAGACAATAAATCGCTCAGCAAAATTTGTTATCGTGACAGGCCTAATCATAGGTTGCATCTTAATTTCTCCTTCTCTAAAATGTGCACAATGTTGTTGTTTATAGTGTTCCAACTGTCAGTCCATCCCTTGTTTCCTCTTATTTCAAGAAGTAAGAACTTGTTCTCAATAGTTTACCTGGTTGAATAAAGGTTGAATGAAATGAATGAATGTTTCCCTCCAAATTCAGCCAAAGTCCATCAAACCTAACCAGGTCAGAAGTGAACTGCCCACTGCTCACCCACCTTTCTCTGTTACCAGCAAAGCTTAGGCCAGCCATCAAACCAATGGTTGTGGTTTATTTAGTAAACTGCCTCATTGATCTGTACATGTTGACTTTATTCAGGTAGTCATAAAAACAGCATTGGTAAAATGGAGAAAAAGTTACAGAAACTGACTCTTAAAAAGTAGAAGGAAAAAAAACCCTCTTTTCTGTAAGGGTTTCTGGACACATCCTTCATCTTTTATGAATATGAACAAAAATACAGCATAAGTTTGCTCGTATTTTAATACGTAAGTTACTTTTTTTTATCACAATCTTATCTTTCCCCTAAATTCTTACCCTCTGTAAAGATGTCCTTTTACAAAAATAGCTCCATGTGTGAACTTTGAAATCTTGGAAATGTTTTTTTTTAACCCAAGAACAGTAGTTTATTTTATTATATTTTAGAAATCCATCTTCTTCAGGATGTAGAGGTGTAGCAGGAGTTTTCCTGAATGCCATGTGTTTTGTGTGTGTGTGTGTGTGAGCGTGTGTGCGGGGAGTTCAGGAAGTGAGGAGCGGTGCTGGTAGAGTGGGCCTGACCAATCACTCCTCCAGGTTTCACTCTGCGCTGTAGAGGAAGACGACTGTAGAATTAAACTGAGTTCAGTGGAATCATGGCACCAGAGTCATCCTCATTGGCCCAACAGTCCCAGATGCCGGTAGCCAGAAAGCGTTTATTTCGGGGGGACTCCCTTTCTTCACGTAACTCGTCTCGCATTCCCTTTAAGCCCTTCGTTATCTCTCCAGCTCAAACATATGATGTGAGAATATGGCTTCCTCTTTGTCATCTTCAGCCACTTCCTGTCGTTTCCTCCATCTTGATCTGGGACAGGTGTCCATGTCAGGCTGCAGTTTTTCCTAACGTCTCATCATTGATCAGTGTTATCCAGTCATGGGATTCCATCCTCACACCGTGGTGTAAATGTAAACAAAAACTATCACAAAGAGGTTGAGGAAAGTGCCAACAATGCCCAGCATGGCCAAGATGGACTCCTCCTGCTCCTCCTTGGCCTCCAGCGCCCGCACATCGTCCAGCGTAATGACGGTAGTGCCCATGGTCCTGTAGCTCACCTGACCTGGGATAAGAGAAATTTATGGAGGCCATGTTAGACACAGAACAGCACTGCTTAGTTTGAAACAGAAAAAGGCTGAAATTATGTTCTGAATCCTGGTGTTTCTGATCTGGAACAACTGGAATTTAATGTCGGCACAGACTCTGGGATGAAAGCTTTAAAGCGGTGACTTTCAGCTTGGACCACCACCAAGATGGCCACATAATGAGAAAGTTCAAGGTTGAACCAGAGTAACGAGAAAAATTCCCCATATAAACCAAGCAAACCTACTCTGATAAAGCGTTAAAAAGAGGATGAAAATTATATCACCACTTCGAGCATTAAACGCCGACTGAAGTCCGATGGGTGACAGACAGGGACGCCTCTAACAGGTTCAAGCTAACAAACGGGGCACTGTGTCAAGAAATGACAGACTTGGAACTGATTCTGAGAGAACTAAAAGGATTTGACCAAGAAAATAAAGAACAATTAGAGACAACAATAGAAGAAATTGTAAAGGCGAATACCACAATTGACGAGATGACAGGGTGTATTGGGAAGACAGGATCCAGACCATGAAAGAAGTCATCACGGCTATGCTAAAGCTACACACTAAGCTGGGGGGACAAATGACTGGATCTGGAGAGTCGCTCTGGATGCAAAAACACATAAGGATGTATGGCGTGACAGAGGGATCAAAGAAGGAATCAACAACGGTGATCTCATTTGTGGAAAATTCACTCCATGAAGGTCCTGAGTTAAATGATGCTATGACCAACCTTCAGATTGAAAGCTTTAACGCACTGGAAATGTTGAAATAACAGTAACGCTCTCCCACTGGGTTTCCCCCATGCCGAATTAGAAGCCTGCACAGCTGGCTGTTACTGATTAACATCCTCCAGTTGATCAAAGATAGCTGTTCTCAACAAATCTAGAAACTTTCTGTTACACAGAGTAATTTCCTGTCATTCTGGTAATGGTTCCACTACACTGTCATTTTTTTGTGTGAACAAAAGAACTGCTCAGGATTAGTTTTTCTTTGTTATATTTAATGCCTCCTTATCATTTTTGGCACAACTTTACTGCTGTCCTTGAAAATTAATTCAAATAATTGGGAAAGCAGCTTACCTTAAGGCGTTTCACGTACAAAGCATCATCCGGCATGCTGTTTGGGACCTCAGAGAAGAGATGTTTGTGTGAAGCTGCTCCAGGCAGCGACAGAGGGGTAAACAGGGAGAGACTGGGTGTGTGTTGTCACCGCCTCGGTGACGGGCGAGAGGAGGCAGAAACAGAAACGGATCCACGACAAATTCCCATGTTCCTCAGCACCAGCTGCAAAACCCCTTCGCCCCCCACCTTCCTCTCTGCTCCTTCACCCTCACTAGTCTCTGTGGAGTTCCAGTCAGCAGGCTGAGACTCTGGCAGCAGGGGTCTCACCTACTCCATCTCAGCCCCTCACATACTCTGCTCATCTTTCTTTGTCTGCTCAGTCTTCTGAGTTCGGCTACCTTGCTCTGCCTAAACTCTGCCACAGAAACCCGCTCCCTTCTTCCACAGGGTCTCCATAAACCCGCACATACTCAGCTTGATGCTGCTGCTGCCTTCATTTCTGGGGGTGTCATTGGAATGTGAAGCCCCTGTGCCAGCGCTTTGCACCATGTCTGTCGGGTGAGCTGGTGGCGTGTCGCTGGCAGCCAGCACAGGGGAGAACAGACAGGTCCACGGATTGAGTCTGCTGAGGAATATTCCAGAGGAGAGAGGAAAATCCAAGATCTAGCCGTCTGCAGAGAAGCGAGCGCAGCCCGAGTCTCTTGTCTCAGTAGATGTGCAGGAAGGAATCACCAGAGACAGCAGCCTTCCGCTAGGTCTCCAGCAGTTAGGCACCGGGAACGACGGTGCATTACATAACCAAGCAGAGTGGAGGAAAGGGAAGGAGGACGGTCCTGATGGCTGTGGAGAGGAATGGAAAGGAGCATGAGGACGAGAAGGAAGGAGGGAGGGAGGGGGGGAGAAAAGATGGGCTCAGGCTTACAGTCGTCTCCTCCTCTCCCATTGCTATGGGGGATGACACGCACACACGCTCGTACACACATGCTTATCACGCTATCTTTGTGGGGACTTTCCACTGACTTCCATTCATTTCTACATCTTAACCCTAACCATTATATACCTAATCCTAACCAAAATTCAATTCACATCTTAGTCCTAAACCCTAACCCCTAACTCCAAAACAGCATTTCCCCTTGTGGGGACCAGGCTTTAGTCCCAACAACGTAATATGTGTCAGGAAACTTGTTCACCATGGCATGAAATGCATGGTACATGCACGCACACGCACACACACTCACACACACACACACACACACGGCTTCCACCAAAACAATAGGCAGCTGCAAAAAGGCAAAGTGAAGTGAATCCAGCCCCACTGCCTAACGTTCCATTCAGGATTCCACCAAGCCCACCATCAGCTATGATCAGTGAGGTAGATCTGGAGATCAGAGGGATGGGAGGGGAAGGGCGGATGATTGTGGAGGACGACAAAGACCGTGAGGAAAACAAGTGATGGTCTGGACTCATTGAGTTGGATCCTGATGTCTGGGGGCTTCTTGACATAAATACTCCATGCCTCACTTTGATTTCTGGAACAGTTTTTCTGCACTTAGAAAATTGTTTATTAAAATGAAAAATTTTTCAGGTTGTTTTTCTATGAAGAACGCTTAAGACAAAAATATACGAGATACACAGATTTTCATCACACAAGGTTTCTAAAGCGGTCATTCGCTGCTGTTATATTTTAGCGTTCATGTAACTTGAGTTTTTCTCATTTCTTCTCAGCTGGTGTGTATTTTGCATATTGTTTTTAATTAACAGCAGATCATTTTAGGAACTTGACCTGGAAAAAACAAATCGGTTAAATGTAACGTCTGAATATTTCTGATAATAGCAAAGAGCTTCGGGTTACTTTTTCTCCTTTCGCATGCTCCTGCCTTGATGCACACTCTTTCCAGTGTCCGCTGAGGCAGAGTGTGTTGGTGGAGACATGTCACAGCCTGACTCTCATCTGTTTCTGTGCCCTGCAAGGGTCACAAAGACCTGACACTGTCCAGCCGGGAGCTTGAGTCACAATATAAGCCACCCACTCAGTGCAGTGCGACCTGCACGCTCACTGCCTTCCTTCCCTTAAGATATCAGCACACACACACAGCATGCCGCTCCCCACACTCACTCCGGTTGGTAAAGAGGATTTTTGGCTTGTTGTTTTTGACTCACGGTGAAAATGTTTTTTCTGTGTGTTCTGGGGTATGTTAGCTCCAACCCTGTTTTCTCACTGGGCTGGTTAGCACTAAGACATGAAGAAAGTACAGCAGTGGCTGAACCAGGGGTATGAACTTGCATCATTAACAGGAGTTCATCATTGTCATGATAAATCAAAGTTCCTATCATATATATATTTTTTTCATAAAAATCTGCTACCTTTCATTTCATTTTTTTCAAATACATATGTAGTATGTTTGTAAGTGTGTATATTTGTGAAATGTATACACATGGATATGTAGGTATGTATGTATGTATGGAGGTGTATTTTTAAAAAAAAAATTTTGTATATTAAAAACTGTTAGGATGTTTTTTTTCTTTGTATTGAATGAAATGAATAAAAAAAAAAATAAATTCCCATCCCCAGCATTCAGCTATATGTAAGACTTGATGCTCTATGGTAGTGGAACTGTCCCTTTAGACCTTCGACAATGGCTCTAAATAAATCTGGCTAAAACTGACAGAGAAGCAACTGCTATTTTAAATGTAGATAACAAATGGAAGTTTTAGTTGTTTATTTTTAATGAAATAATGACATTTAATTTATTTAATGAATGACACCATAAATAATTAATAGATGTTTTCCTTCTCATTAGGTTGGAGACAATGTGCTTTTTTTTTTTTTTAGAAGAGAATGTATCCAATTTCTTTTTGCAAACATCTAATTTTTCTTTTCTTCTTCTTTTTTTTTTTTAAGTCTAAGGCTGTGTTCACACTACAGCCTGAAGTGGCCCAATTCCATTTTTTTGGCGTAATGTGACCTGTATCTGATCTTTTCTACTAGTCAGTCTGAACAGCACAGGTCGGATTTTTGTCCGAATGCGACCCAGGCCATTTGGATATACGATAAATATCCGATCTCTTCAAATATGACCCAACGTCCAGGTCGCATTCATCCGACCTGAACGTCATTGATACTCAACAAATGTCCCTAGTCTGCATTCTGATACACGCAAGCGGAAAGAAAAACAACAACCATGTTGGACTATAATGAGGATGAAGTTGTTAATGTGCCGGTGTTCTATCGGCTCCGATTTGACATCAGCTTCAAAATCGTAAGCTATCCTCCACCTTTAGCATCCATGCTTACTTCCACAAGCACTGAGAACTTCTTCTTTTTTATGGTTGTTGGCTTAAAAGACTGAGCACGCGCTCTATGTGTGACGTTACTGCGCCCTCTACTGCGCATGCGGGACACTTTCAGGTCGCTTGCCATTCTCACTGGAGAACACATACAGATTGCACATTTGGAAGTGTGAACAACCACGGCAAAAAAAATCGGAATTGGGTCACTTCAGGCTGCAGTATGAAGGTAGCTTTTAAGTAGGAATAAAATGGTGATTCTTAAAAAACTACGACAAAGTTCTTCAGGGGTCCCTAAAAAACGATCCATAATTCTTTTTTAAGACGATCAGGTAACACTAGTGGCTGTAAATGGGTTGTATTTAGTTGGACAGAGGTAAAAATGGCTCTGTGCATTATAAAAGCTGCAGATCCCTGAGCCAGACGAGCACAGCAGCTCAATGCAGTTCTAATGGGAATCCCATGCAGGAAGATTTATGGTAGTGAAAAAGTGAAAAAGAACTTTTTCTCTGAAAAAGCTTCAACTAGGATTGAAATATTATTAAAATGGCTTTCTCCATTCCTGTTGCAAGCTTTTCAGCACCGTAATCTACCAGTGTTGCTATAAGCCCCTTCCTCTGTGAGAAAACTGTTAACTGTTTGATCCCTGTTTTCTGCCTTCCTCTGCCACGGTAACTGTTTCATCCCTGTTTTTTTCTTGGTCCTTCTGTCTGCAGTTCTGGATATGGCTCGCCATGTTCCACTGTACAGAGCACTACTGGAGCTGCTAAGGGCCATTTCCACCTACACAGCGCTGGTACCACTCCTGCTTCCTCTGTCTGGGGATCCTGGCCAAGAGGAGGAGGAGGAGGAAGATGAAGAGCATTCTGAGGGACAGACTTCTGTAGGCATGCTGCTGGCCAAAATGAAGACATGTGTGGACACGTATACAAATCGCCTCAGGTAAGACATGATGCATAATGCCAGCTAGACATCATTTTTATCACTTTGTTCCAATTGAAATGTCATGTCATGCTCAGCAGACACACACTTGCACACTTTGTTTCTGGAACAGAATTGTGCTCAAATGTTTGGCTTCCATTTGGAGAATCCAGGCACAGGTCTTGACAGCAGCTAAAATGGGTTGTGCCTTCATTTCAGTGGCCCCAGAACAATATTGTTTGTTGTAAATCTATGAATCCATCTGATAAAGAAGACCCACAGTGAGACCAACATGAGTGTGTTTTGTGTATTCCAGGTCAAAGAAGGATAAAAGCAAAGGTGTGGTGAAACCAGATGGCTCAGACCCAGAACCTGAGGGTCTGACCCTGCTGGTGCCCGACATCCAGAGAACAGCTGAGATAGTCCATGCAGCTACTACCAGCCTACGGCAAGCCAATCAGGGTGTGTTTACACATAAACGAACGCTTTTCAGTTTTCTCTAAAGCTTGACTTTTAACACATAAAACATGTTTTTCCATACAAAATCTTCGGTACTCCATTTTAGAGCTAAATGTCTCTGGATTTACATTTCAACGATTCTGTCTGTGATGGCCTGACTTTGTCTTGCCTATGTGATGCAACAACACACCAAGGAAGTCTAATAGCAAACAGAAGAGTCTTGACTTCTGTTTGAGTCCTGAAACTGAAATCTGCCATTAGCCCCATAGAAAGTCCATGTAATAATCTCCTTGTGTAGCTAACGACTGATCTGAATAAAGGGCCACATAGACACGTGGAGACTTGCTTCAGATGTGCAGTAATAAGGATGTAAGAAGATTCTTCGACCTCGTCATTAGTCAGATCCATCAATAAAATGTCCAGTACATGATGAATCATTGCGTCTTTCATCTGACCTTGGTCCTTCCCAGTACACAGTAGTAAAGCATCCACTGCTCCCACTTTAGAATTCTTACAGACCCTCTTCCGACTGATCACCTGGGTCCATTATACATAATGGACGTCTACATGTGAGATAAAGGTTACAGCCAAAGATCATTGGAAGATTCTCTGTGAAAAGGCCTCTGGTATCCCACCTCATTAATCAGTCAGTTGTCAGCTGCAGAACTGGCAACATTGAAGAAGTGACAGATATATAACCATTACATTAAAATACAGCCGTGGACAGAAAGTCAAAATGTAGGAGAGGATTGGTTGAAGTTGGGAGAAGTATTCTGACATATGAGGACAGATGATTCTGATCAGTTTTATTTGAAAATACATTATGAATCCCAAAGGGAAATTCAATAACAATTTTCTTGTCTGTCTGTGCCTGTGTGTTGTTTTTACTGCTCTATGGTTGACCTGTTAAATCAGTGAGTTTTGTTTGTGACATGTTGTCCTTTAAGAAATGTTGGATATATGTCATACTAAGGTTTTCTAATTGATTCCCCACCTATTTTAGCTGGTTGAAGAAATATGACTTAATTGACTAATACTTAGCTTTTTATTTTGATGAGTCATTGTTTCCCCCAGAAAACTTGCGAAGTTGGTGCTCGGGGCGCTAGGGCAGTCATCCAGATGGCCGCCATTTTTGGGGGTTAAAACATGTTTAAAGTTGACAGGAAACTTGAAATGTTACTTGATAGTTATGCATTTTTGGAAGACTGGAAGATTAATACCTAAACAACTGCAAAGTCTTAAAAAAAGGCAATAATAATAATAATAATATAAAAAGAAAAATTAACAATGCTAAGCCTGGTGGCCCACCAGGCTTATAATGCAGGGAAACCCTGATGAGTGTCCAATAAATTGTGATACTTTTACCCCAATTCAAAACATCCAGGAAATTCTCAAATTTAGCCTCACTATTGAAATAAATGTTTTGTGTTGGTATTGATGTTGGATGATGGTTTGCATGTGAGAAATATATATTTGATATTTATGTTGTATTGTATTTAATATTTCTCATCCTCATTGTCTTTTTAAGAGAGGAAACTAGTTGAGTCGTCAAAGAAGGTGTCGAGTCGGCCCAAACCGCTGTCAGTTCTCCGCTCCTTGGAAGAGAAATACGTTGCTGCTATGAAGAAGCTCCAGTTTGGTGAGTTCTGATCTTTGCCTCTGTGGTTTGGTTTTAATGCATCTTGCTACTTTATACCTGGTATGGTGCAATGGATGGGCGATATAGCTTAAAAAAACCTCCCAATTTCTTCATGCCAGATTCAATTTTAATCTTTTTTTTGTCTCACTTTGTTTTCTAAAAAATAAATTACACATATCAGAAAAGCTTTTAAAAAGTGGCTTTTATTTCAGCGACTCCTTCTGTGAGTTGTATGACAGAGTAATGGGGTCACTTTTGTTTAATCATGAGAATATTGCCATAGTATTACCAGGATAAAGATGCTATATTACCAGAAGAACATCTTCAAATTATTAGAAAATTGTAGTTTGTGTGACGGGACAAAGTTTGGATAGAAATAGTCATCAAGATCTGACGTGTCCACCGGAGTCTATGTGGTTTTCTTTGAAATACTCAGATGTTGCTCAATCGCTTCAAAGTCCTGTTATTGACTATAATTTGATTCTATTGTGTTAAATCTCCTGATCTCTAAATCTAATACCAAAGTAGTCCTGATATTAATTTTTGTGATGAAAAATCCCTCTTTCTTTCTCTTAATATTAGAATATTCTGGTAATATTCTAATGGTTTTCTTGCATTATTTCGACTTTGTCATGCGACTTTATTCTTGTGTTACAACGACTACAGTCTTATAATATTATGACGTTATTTTTATAATTAAAAAATGTAAAAAATCGTAGAATGGACCTAATACTCTGTCGTAGATTCGACCTGAATGCAAAGTCCAATTAAGTAGAAGCTGTAAAAATCTCTTGTTGAACAACATGGCTGCCCTGAGCTTGCTGACATCGCTCTGAACTATGAAAACTCAAAAAGAGCATTGGTGAAAAAATAAATAAATAAATCCAGAGTTTTCCAAAAATATTTTCTTCAGAAATTTGATGAAATTAAAGCCTACATGATGCAGAACCTTCTAACCTCTGTCTCCCACCCTCAACCCCACACAGACACGTTTGAAATGGTTTCAGAAGACGAGGAAGGGAAGCTGATGTTTAAGGTCAACTACCACTACATGTCTCAGGTTAAAAACGCCAGCGATACCAACAGTGCGGCCAGATCGCGGCGCCTCGCCCAGGAGGCCGTCACCCTGTCCACATCTCTTCCTCTGTCGTCCTCGTCCAGTGTCTTTGTCCGCTGTGATGAGGAGAGGCTCGACATCATGAAGGTAATGTGAAAGCATGAAGTCCTCATTAAACGGTTGTCATGTATGTGTTTACCATGCAGCTGCTTCACTGATGTTTGAATGAATGTCTTTCAGTCCATTCTGTGATCAGTTTTTCTTCCCTAAATGTCCAGGTGTCTCTGTTTGACTGTGTGTTGACAGCAGGATACTCAGTAAGAAACTCACTGTGAAGGGTTAAAGATGTCCACCATCCTCAACCTCTCACAGCTACAGGTATCAGGAGCTACGTTTTGTCTGGGACTCCTGATACCTGGTTAGCATTAATAAAATAAAAAGTAACAAAAAACAGTTGCTGAAAAAAATATGATATACAACTCCAGTTCCATATCTGGGGTGAGTGACATTTCTTGTGTCCAGTGAGACTAAATAAATGCTGTACAATCAGCTGATAGTATTGTGTCATGTGTCCGTGTCCACACTGGTCCCCAAGCAGCCGCTGCTGCTGTCCATCACTGTCCTGACAGCTCAGTCACTGGGAAAACGCTGCTGCATCAAATTTATTCAGGTGGGAAGGATTTCTTATCTGTTGTCAGGTCTTCTGGTGCTTTGGAACAAGCAACACTTTGGCATTCTCCTTTCGTATAACTGTTGCATATCATCTTCCAGGACGTTTCATTGTTTATCACCCAGAACTATGTAAACGTTCCCAGTGATGAGCTGATGCTGCAGTGTGAACAGAACAAATAGATCATTTTTGTTCCCCTGGAAATTTTTCTGTTGCAATTCTTTTCTACAAATAATTAAAAAAAAAAAGTGTATTAGCAGATTTTAATGAAAAAACGTTTTACTTCACAGCTTTATAGAATTATAGAAGCTTCTTTGTTTTGCAGGTGGATTGTGTGAATAATGTCATGTTTGCGTCGGCTCTCTGTGTCCCGTGTTTCCAGGTTCTCATTACTGGTCCAGGCGACACCCCATATGCCAATGGCTGCTTTGAGTTCGACGTGTATTTTCCCCAGGACTATCCCAACTCCCCTCCCCTGGTCAACCTGGAGACCACCGGCGGACACAGCGTGCGCTTCAATCCAAACCTCTACAATGATGGAAAAGTACGTCCGCCTTTTGTTTTTCTTCTAGTATAGAAAGGAAAAGTTAATTTCCAAAAATCTACTGAGCTCTAAAACTTCCTGAAACCTGACTTCATTCTTTCTCCTATTTATTTGTGTTTAACTGAATCTTTGGGGTCTTTTTATTTCTTGTTATGAAGATGATTACAGTGCAAAATGAAACCTGAGATGTGTTGCCTATCTAAAAACGTCACCAAGTCTTAATGATTTGAGGGATTATAAGAAGGAATCTTTCAGAGTTTTTTCCAGACATTTGTAAACATGTTCTGCCTCTGTGGATTCCTTCATTTGAGAAGAAGGTCCAAACTCTGAAGTTCTGCATGAGTTGCTCCTCCTCATGAATTTGTTTAACGGTCCTTGACAACCACTTTAAGGAATTACTGGGACTTTAAACGTCAGTGGTAGCAATTCATATCAGGGATGGATGAATAGTCTAACTCTAGAAGAATTCTAATCATTTTGATGCACAGATATAAATAATTGTCCAACAAATTGCAATTTCAGCCATAAACTTTGACAAAGAAGGTTTAGTCTGAACCAGGATAGCTGAACGGCTCGCTAAACCAGACAGGAGGCTTAGTTAGATTCACTTAGAGATGGATTGATCAAAGGAGATCAGGTTTCCTCACCAGAAGGGTTTCTTCCATTGGCTCCTCACATCTGGCTTCCACTGACTTTCTTTTTAAACTCATCACTGTTATTGAAAGAAGATAACTGAGTTGTATTCCCTCAGTAACAACTTCCGTCCCAAAGAGTGGTGTAACCACCATGAACCAGACATTCAACCACAGTGTGTTTATGTGACCCGACCATGTTTTATTCCTCCATTCTACTGTTTGGTGTAGTGATGTAATAATCTGAGTAGAAGCAGCACGCCCCATCATTCTAATGAAGAGAACAAACTTGTCTGCTCAAAGTGTCCTCAGCTTATTCCTCAGTCTACTGACTTCCACTTCCACTGCAGTTTTTAGGGCTTTGTGCTGAGACTGATCCCTGAATGCTTTCTGTCCAGGTGTGTTTAAGTATCCTCAACACATGGCATGGGAGACCTGAGGAGAAGTGGAACCCCCAGACCTCAAGCTTTTTACAGGTAACCAGGACTGCTGTAGGCAAATATTTGAGTAATTGAGTAATCTATCGATTATTATTACATTTAATTGAGTTATCGGATTAAAAAAAATATAAAACATTGGTAAATCTAACATAACAGCAGTGTTACTATTGGATGTCAACATGAGACCAATTTTCATATTTGAGCTACTTTTCTATAGTTTAGAGAATTAACTTGTAACAGTAATGGCTCACTTTCTAAGTTAACCTGAAGAAAAGTTATATAAAAATCTGAAATTATATTCAATTTAATAATAAAGAGGCAGGCTCACAAATACGCTGATAAAAAATGTCTATACTCCAGCTCTTGGTTTATGTATTCATCTTCAGTCAGTTTAATGGATGAACTCTCACCTTGCCCAAACATTTATAGTTTTTCTGTCCATGTTAGCGACGGGATTTGACACCTTCGTTCATCACACACAGAAACTCATCTACCAGCTATGTACCGTCACGATGCGCTCCGCCACCCATTTGTTGAGACTGGGATGATATGAAATTAATTTTCTGATTTGACAGTAAAGCTACATATCTAAAGCACAGCCGCCTGTGGTGTTCAGTGTATCTGTTCACAGCTGCAGCTCTCTCCCCCACCACCAGGAAGCAGCTCCAAGAGGAGAAAAGCTGCCGTACTTCAGGCATTGCGCCAGTCATTTTAAGGATGCATATTGGTCCCCTGAAAAACGAGAAAAACCCAGACATTATTATCAATCAATAAACCCGCCCCCCTGACCAAACTTGAAAATCGGGCATCTTGCAGCTTAACTTAGCTTTCGTCAACAACTCATAGGCAGAAGTCAGAGTGCTGCGCAATGCAAATAACGACCCGGCCGGAACACAGTGTGCTAAATAATAAAACATAATTTAACGAAGCTTCAAGGCAAATAAATTTTCCTTGAGGAATTTTAATAATCAAGGTACTCGAATCATTTGAAACTTTTCAGCTCTACAGGTAACATAAATATCTGTCCTGTGGTTCACTCATTAAGTTGGTTATCAGAAGCCGGAGTTTATCACTGTCCAACCAATAGAGTTGTGAATTAATATACTTTTCATTGTAACAGCTGACATTTAATTGTTTATTGTGGTACTATTTTACCAAAATATATACAGACTGGCACAGGCCCATCAAAAAATTACAATATTGTGAAAAAGTTCAACTTTAAATATTCTCTCAACTCAGAAATCTATATTCATTACACAAAGTAAATTATTTCAGACCTTTAGGATGCATGGGCTACAAACGACTTACCTGGACTAAGGAGAAAAACATCTAGACTGTTGCTCTTGGTCCAAAGTCATCTTTTTCATTTAGTTTATTTATGTATCTCCAATTCACAACATGTCCTCTCAAGGGACTTTATAAAAAATTCGGCTCAAAATTGAAAAGCTGTGAAATAGCCCTTTATTACACTGGTAAATAGAAAAACAGCTTCAGTATTGTTGTTTTTATGATTTATGGACCAGACATAAAACAAAAAGTGAACTACGTAAGTGGTTTGTTGTCAAATGCTCAGACTGTTAATAACACTGTTGTAAAAATTTTGACATTCAAGTCTGGAAAAAGCCTGAGCCACAACAGTCTGTGCGTTTCTTTATTATATGAAGATGAATTATGAATGGTACAGCAGCTCATTTATAGCTATAAGGAACTCCTGGACACTAGTTAGCCACTCTGGACCAGTTTGACACACAGCCACACTGTTATTTGGCCCCGTTCTGCACATAATCTCATTCTTTCTCCAGTACAAGTATTGATTGTTGTCCAGGAGCTGGAGCATTTGAAAATGGATGTATTTCTTTGTTCTTTACAATCTACCTCTCTCCCACCCTTTGCAGAGATGGGAAGTACATAGAGATGTCTCCTTTGATTATTATTCCAGTTAGCATTCTATAGATCAATAATGGAAATCAGGAGGGTGGTGATCTGGAAACAAGGGGCAGGGGGCGGGGCTGGTAATCATCCATATTTGCTTCAAGATGGGGCAGACCGCTTTGTGATGGATGCATGAGGACTGAAATGTGTTGCTTTCTTCTAAGGCCATCAGACTGGCCATTAAGTTCACCGCCAACATTTTTGGCTCTGAACCAACAGAGTGATGACGAAGGACATCTTTAGTCTCTGTGGGACAGGCCAAGTCATTTATTGGCTGTTAATGAAAAAGGTTTAAAGAATGCAGTGCTAAAATGTGGCCAAATTGTTCCCTGCCTTTGTCAGACTGTTCTACGCTGATCCGACTCTGCCAAGATCATTTCATGGGTTTCACAGTTTAAGGACGCCAGACTAATTCACTTCTAGCCGGAATAAAGGTTATGTTATTAAAATGTTCCTCTGGAAGCCAAGTCAGTTGCCTCTTTGTAGTAAGACGTTGTTGGGATATTTTCCTTCTAGTCTTGAGTAAGGCGTTCCATGGGATTTCAGGTAACCCCGTCTCCTTTGTGGTTTCTAAATCTGCTGCAGGTGCTAGTGTCTGTGCAGTCCCTCATCCTAGTGGCTGAGCCCTACTTTAACGAGCCGGGGTACGAGCGTTCCCGCGGGACCCCCAGTGGCACCCAGAGCTCTCGAGAGTATGACGGCAACATCCGGCAGGCCACGGTCAAGTGGGCCATGCTGGAGCAGATCCGCAACCCGTCGCCGTGCTTCAAGGAGGTAAGCCTGGCACTTTCACAAACACAGTAACATCTTTGAGTTGCCATTGGGGTCTGAGGCTAAACAGTTCTCTCCTGTTCATTTTAAAGGACAACTGAACCCTGTTCTGGGGTTCGAGCACATATGTTGAAGGAATGTTGTTGTCATCCAAGATTTCTTATGGTCTGTAGCAGGTTGTTCTGAGTAAAAGACTGGACAGACACTGGCCAACATCTTGTGGCTCTTCTACTGCTTCGCATGATGTCACTACTTGTTGCTAGTTCCTCAGTCCCACTTTCACCCTTACAGTTTTTGGCCATTAGAGCTTCTGCCACTACCTCTCCAGGTGTTCTGTGTCAGGTAGCGGAAGAATTTTAAGTTTGATTTTGTTTTCCTTCTTTTACCTTCTTAAAGTAATTTAGAGATCTGGGGGAAAGTTTCAAATTTCAAAGTTAAGACATTATTTTGAAAACTAAATCTCTTAACTTTCCATAGTATCAGTTTGACATTGATTACTGTTAGAGTCCAAGTTAATATTTATCCCAAATACAAACTCCACATATTGAAGCTTTCCACTCACCTAACCTACCTTTTAGCACTTTGCTAATTTTAGCATAACTACACCAGGCACACTTTAAATGTTCTGTGTAGGACTGTAGACAGTTGTCTCACATCTTCTATTGGTGACCTTGAAAAATCTATAAACATTTGTTGTCGTTTTCTGGATTGTAAAATGATCTGGTAGGAACCTTATTTCAGATTTTATCCTACATATTGACTGTGAGTCAATATTCAACAAGAAAAAAACCAAACTTCCTAGCTACCTCTACCTCTCTGTTATCCATCTCTATAATAAATCGCAGTGCGTTCCTACAACAGTTGAATAACGACTGCTAGTCACTAATAGGTCGATTTTATCTAGACATCAGTACTGAGTGCCTCACAGTCATAACATTTTTAGTCCTTATTGCTTTAAATGGTAAATAAAATGAAGTGAGCAGCCACGCAGACAGGAGTTAGCCTGCTCCGTCAGCAGCGTGCGTGGCTTACTGAACACACAATGTTTTGACTTCTGTCTGCTGTCCTTAAGCACGGGAGATGAATGAGAGTCGGCGAATGCAGGAGTCCTTTCTGCAGCGCTGCTGATGCGTCCGTCAAGTCCTTCACTGGTCCCGGCCTGTCCCGTCACTCCTCATGAGACGCCATCTTAAGCACTTAGAGTTATGGCACATAAATGTGTCAGAGTTAGGAGTGGCAGTGAGACAGGATTATATTCAGAGTCTCTCCTCTGAGAAAATTGAGGCTTTTTTTGCCCTCTAGAATCTCTTGATTCTTGTTGGATTGTTTTCACAGAACCATATAAATGTTAAAAGGACTGAATTTATTTATTTATTGCAGTTTTTCTGGTTGATCACTGGTCTTTCAAAAGCCTCACCTGCTGTTTCCGACTGTAGTCAATACCAATTTTTTTGACTGCTACATTTTTAGAAAGTCACAATACACCTTGTCTGTTCCAGTATTAATAGAAAACATTGAACGATCCCCACGAAACGATATGGACGGCACGTGAGGTAGTGCTCTCAAATATGAAATGTTTATAGAGTATCGATCTCAAAACTACTAAATTAACCAAAGAAAACAGTTAATTTGTTTTCTTTACTTTTTCATTTTTCACAATAAAAGTCTCCAGACCCAGCTCTAGAGATGGGTCTGAAGATTTTCTAAATACATCAACAAAGTCGTTACATTAGCAGCAGTGAGGTGACACCCTCAGTTATTCTGAATATAGCTGAATTTCTTTTAGAGCTCTTGATTCACTTTTGTTTTTGTCTGTTGTGTTCCAAGTAGTTCAATTACCCCTAAAGACAGTAAATAGCAGGACCTGGTGGTGTGTCTGAGTTAAATCGGTCCTGTGTGGCGTCTATGGTTAGTTAAAAAGTACTGCATTTTCTTATAAATCATTAAAGATGATTAAACATCTACAACCTGAATTATATCCAGACATTAGCTGGGTAGAAGTGTTGTTTTCAAAGCTCTCCATCCGTCTCCAGCTTAGTGAAAAGCAGAGGAAGTGTTTACAAACACGTGTGACCTTGAAACGGGGATGGCTGCCACGCCCCTCTCTGTGGAACAAAGGCATCCTTGGTGGTGGGCGGAGCCGACAGTCAGAAAGAGGAGGATTGATAGTGGAGGAAGCTGAACAGGACAGATAGAGAATGTTTCCTAAAGCTCCGCTTTGCTTCTCTTCTCCTGGTGAACGGCGAAGCAGACCGCCTCCACCACCCCCACCACCCTCACCACGTCCCCCATTCCAACAACGGAGCAGCAGCTACAGACCCATTGTTAGAACACTTGCTGCATGCTGATGGCACAGCATGACGACTGTTGCTAGGACATGGACCAGGGGTCTTTGGGGGATGAGGAGCAGTAAAACTGAAGACTTGAGCAGAGCTGATGGGCGTCCTCCATCAAACGTCGTGAATGTCGTACTGACACATTGATCAGCCTGAACACTTAAAAATGTGAAAAGGCGTTGAGCCTCATTCACAGCTGCAGTCCTCAGACATGATGAGCCGAATTATGATTACTGGTCAACAAAACAGACAAGCAGCTCCTTCTTCGCACAAGAACCGTGAACACCAAGGGCGTGCCAATTGCAGTTTTCTCGCCAATCACCGATTTAGAAAATACTGCTAAATATAGCAAGAAAGCTGCTGAGTTGATAACAGAGGGGTGTCTGTTAACTGCAAATGGTCAGACATGACCTGGTGGGAGGGGCTACAAGTCAAACCTCTCTCACAGAGAGAAGACACTCTCTGATTTTTTTTAAATTGGTGGATAAGATCGGCTTCACATGTAAGTATGGGCCGATCACTGGCCTCCCAAAATGAAGGAAATCTGGGCCGATTTATCAGTGCACTCCTGGTGGAACACATCCAATACAGCTCGGTTCTGACTCCCAGCTTCCAGCTTTTCCAAAGCCACATTCCTTGTTTGTGTACGCTAACTAGGTTAGTAAAGCCCGCTAACTAGGTTAGTAAAGCCCGCTAACTAGGTTAGTAAAGCCCGCTAACTAGGTTAGTAAAGCCCGCTAACTAGGTTAGTAAAGCCAGTTCTGGTTCTGGTTCTAGCTATGGTAGCTCGCAGTTTCCACATTTTCTGTTGTCTGTTGAACTACAACCTCTATCAAAGAACTGCGCAGACATTGGAGGGAACAAGAGGAATGGGATCAGCTGGGAGGAACCTGATTGGTTCATCTCTAACAGGAGTTTCTGTTTGTTAGCTGACAGCACAATGAAGAAAATCTTCGTTCCAGATGCTTGTTTAGCTTCCTTTTTCTGCCAGCAAATCAAATTGAATGAATGTGTGAACCTCCGTTTTCTATGTACTATTAGTGACATTTCTAGCACCATGTGGAGGAAATCTAACCTGTATAAAAATGTCTGTTAGTTCCATTCATGACACTCTTTGGAAGGATGGAGATAAAATGTTTAAGAAAGCTTCTCTCTTTGAAGCGGACCGTCCAGTCTGGATGTATCAATGCCTCCTGTATCAAGTGATGTGGGAGTGACCGATGTGGTGAACGGTGTGTGTGTGCAGGTGATCCACAAACATTTCTACCTGAAGAGAACCGAGATCATGTCTCAGTGTGAGGAGTGGATCGCTGACATCCAGCAGTACAGCAACGACAAGCGGGTCGGCCGCACCATGTCCCACCATGCAGCTGCTCTCAAGGTACTCTCACTCAGTCAGAACACACACACACACACACACACACACACACACACACACACACACACAAAGAGCGGTCCACAAAAACACTGAAAACCCCAACGTGCCCGAGGAAAAGAGCATGTTTGTTCACTATATATTGTGCTAACAGCAGTTGGTATTCGTCAGCAACTCACTGGTGTTGTGCAACATAAATAATTATCCAAGCAGAGGACATGGTGCCAAATAGTAAACCATAATTCCTCGAGGCAGATAATTTGCCTTGAGGAATTTTAATATTTGGTAACACTTTATTTGAAGGGGTGTGCATAAGATTGACATGACACTGTCATAAACACGACATAACACCTATCATGAACATGAAGGAGTCTTTATGAATGTTTATGACTGTTGTCATAAAGCATCATTCGGTAAATAATGACACTTTTAATGCAAAGTTGCTCTAAAAGTTGCATTGAAAGTCCATTAAAAATGCCAATTTTGCATTAAATTGTCATAATTTACAAAATCATAAAAAGTCATTTCGGTAAACTAGCCACTCTGACTGTCCCAGCCTTCCTGCTGCAGCTCTCAGGTCTTAAGAGGTCCAGCCCAGTCCTCACCCTAAACCTGGCCACCTGACAGCTGGGTGCTGTGGTCATGTTTGGGTGAACAACAGCCTTCCTAATAAATGTGTGTGTGTGTGTGTGTGTGCGTGCGTGCGTGCGTGCGTGTGTGTGTCCCTGCAGAGACACACGGCCCAGCTGAGGGAGGAGCTGCTGAAGCTGTCCTGTCCCGACGGCCTGGAGCCCGACGGAGACGAGTTCTCTGAGAAGAGCGCCGCGCTCATCCTCAAAGACCTGTCCAGTCAGGACACAGAAAAACCCACCGGCAGTCAGGACAGCCACTGCAGTGAGGGCCAGCTATGAGCCCACCCACCAGGCCACTCGGACCCCACTGACCCTCCCGCCCGCCCCATCTTTTCCAGCATCTTCGGCCCCCTCACCTTCCTCTTTCTGATGATTACTCTGTAAAGACTGGATGGCTTTGAGAGGGCGAGCCATCACTTTGTCAATATTTGTATGTAAAGATCTAATTGCAGAATAGTAGTGGAGGGAGCTCAAGTACCAGAAGCCGATGAGACAAACTCTGAACTATGCTATGCCCTTATTAAAGAGTCAAGAAAAACTTTTATTCACCTGTAAAAGACTGTAAACATTTTGTGCTTTTTTTCCAATTGTGAAATAACCACTGATTGGTATGTTATTAAACTTGTTTATGTATACATAATGGCAGAGGAAAAAATGACAGATTATATAAGGGAAACTACCTTTAGAGAAGAATGTTTACTGAATGTTAAGTCCTTTTTTTTCTTTTCTTTTTTTGTTTTTCTTTTTTTTGGGTGGGGGTTGTTTTTGGGACTGTTAGAGAGGTGATAGTTGGAACCAAGGATATATTGGTAATTCTTAAAGCATATTATTTAAAAGAAGAAAACACACAGGAAAGTGACTCTCGGAAAAACCTCTGGAGATCCCACGCTACCTTTGATTTGTCTTGGATCATATCCACTTCAATAAGGTTTGAGATGGACATTTTTAACTCATGTTATATCCCTTTTACAGGCTCCAAATTAAAAGGCTTAACCACACTCTGGATCAGCATTTGTCGCCTCTTAGAACTTCTCCATGACTGCTTTCCATTCACACGACTGTAGACGGCCAGATCGGGAAATGTACTTTAAAGGCTTGTGCATGTGTCTGTGTGTTTTCTGTGCGTGTGCAACAATCCCCCGTGAGATACAAAAGCTGTGATGTGCCTTTGATCTACACCATACCACCAAATACTCCCAACAGAGTACCTTTGCTGAATAATCTATTTCTACAGATTTCTGCTCCGTCTAGCTAAAGAAAACTGCTTTGATTTGATTTTATTATGTTGAAACAGCAATGGAAAAAAAAAAGCACTTTCTATTTTACTCACTCCTTAGTACAGTCACATAATCCTTTTGCTAGGACATTAAATGGAGCTTGAAAATATGGACTGATTGTGCGAATGCTTATTTTTTTTGTTTAGCAGGATGTCCACTTCTGCCCTGCAAGAGCTTGTTTTGTCACGGAAAGTAAATTATAGTTTGGGGTCAATTTGTTACTGGAAAATTCCTTGTGATGACGTCAGAATTCTCAAAGACGACCAGCTTTGTTTCCCTGTGTGAAACGGAGGCCAGCAGCCTAGTTCTGAGTTTTACTCTAAAGCTTCTCATATGTTCACTAAATAGTGATGCATTTCCAGCATTCATGACAGTTTATCTCATGTTAGAGCAGGGCTGGAAAATAAATCAAAGTATATCGTGATAGACACATTACCCGTATCAATACATCTGATGGATGTATTGTTACATCCATCAGATGTATCGATACAGAGTTTACTGATAGAATATTCACTGAACTCCAGTCCAGAACCACACAAGGTTCTGGAAGATGTAGGCAAAGGAAAGGCTTTAACTGCTCAACCTCTTATGGCATCAACTCGTTCAGTCTTTGGTTACCTAGCAACAACCTGTACAGTAACTTGCACAGCAGCAGTTTCATGTTTTGCCTTCGTGCCTCATAACTGCTTAAAAATAGTGAAAACGGGAAAGGTCACCCCACCAGCTTGCCAGTATTTTAATTATTTAAAACAATAATTATCTATTGACGATTATCAACATCAGTTAATATGAAACGCTTACATCGTGATGTTTTTCAGCCATATCGTCCTGCCTTATGACAAGGTATATTTAATCAATAGTTTTTCACAGAATTGTGAGCCTACTGAAAAGTCTAGGCTACATGTTAAGTTCTTTGTTAAAGCCGTTGCATGAATTCCTGCATCAGTGCAGCATGGCATGGAGGTAATGGTGGCCTTCAGCTTGTTTGCGTTGCTAGCTCTGGTGTCTGTGACTTTGACCGGTGGAGGTTCAAGGTTTAAAAGGAGGTGTGACAATAACATGAGGTAGAGGTGGAGTTACTTAAGAATTGCAGGAAAACCCTTTGGTTATCCTGTTTCTGGACACGGGTTTCCAGGATGGCCTCATCTCCTCTCTGGACAGGTGCTTGGGCACTTTGTCAAGGAAGTGCAGAGCCTGTATGAGCACATTGAGGGAGTTGCCCAGTACGACATTTGTTGGAGGTTGTTTCAAATGGAGCTGGCGTTAGAGGAACTATTTTATGGGCGTCCTCTCTCCCCATCAGGCTTTCAGCTGAGTGTGAGCCTTGGGACTAACACTGTGAACCCCAAGAGCCTTACGCATAACAGAGGCTTTATTGGGTTGGTGCCACACTCGGCTGGAAGTGCTGGCAAGGTCCCACCACCCTTGGAGCATTGGAAGCAAAATGACCTCCAAACCAAGCGTCCGAAGTGCATCTTTCCTGTGTGCCAAGCACTTGACGCAGCATCTGCTGTTCTGGGTGTTAGGATGGTTCCTCTCTTGCTTTGCGACATCTTATGAAAAAACGTGGACATCCCTTTTGCAGCACTCAAAGCAGAAAAACCACCAGTCTAAACCTTGAGGTCTTCTGTGAAGATCTGAGCACCAAGAAGAGCTTCCCAGCGCCGAACACTTTTGGGAGAGCTAGGGAGATGCACCTCAGCAGAGTGGATGTGAGGAAACACACCAGGAAAAAACTGTCGCTTTTTGCTACCATTCGTAGCTCCCCGTGTGTGGAGCCCATTACAAGTGTACTGTAAACATGTTTTTACCACAACTTACTATTGTTGATATGAGAAGCGGCCATATTGGTTCTCAAAGTCAGAGTCTGAAAAATGTTCCTACAAAAATATAAAAACAGGTTTAAAAACAACCAGATAGATAGATAGATAGATTTCTGAGTGGGAAGTCTGACTTCGGGGAGGGGGTTTTTCCAGTTGATTTTTAAATTTTTTTTAAAAGTCCCGACTACAAACAGAATGCAGCGTATGGTTTTGTGTAATCTCATTCTTTAATGTCACATGTTTATAAAAAATGGTCAACACAAAATAGCTTGAAAAAATTAAAACCACATTCACCCCCAAATATTTGAATTATTTATTTTGTCTCGTTTTAAAAAAATTACTTTTGTCACTCTTGTATATTTATAATTTAACTGTGTACATACAAATATTAATATCCCCAATAGAACATACGCCAAAATATAAAACTTAACTAAAATATGAAACAAAGGATTTGAAAACATTGTCATTGTGAATCAAATTAAGCAAAACACTAACTTGTAGCAATGAGCGACAGAAAGCTGGAAGCTGCTTTTCAACAGGATAAGCATCACAAAGTGTTTTGCCCTGTGCCCAGATATAACTAGATCCGCCTCTGCGTTTTCGTGCAGGCACGGTTTCATTGCTTTTCCCAGAATGCAATGCGCATCTGTCATGGCTGCTTACTGACGCTTCTGTCGGCACATGGATAGCTAGAAACAATCTCTGTCAGATTCAGGCGTTGTGATTCGCCTCAGTAAACAGGGTACCTGGAGCTGGGTCTGGTGTGGGACCATCCTGGCTGCACGCAGGAGATCCAGCCGACGTTCAGCAGAAACGAACAGTCATGTTGATCAGCGTAGAGATTCCAGTACTGAGAGGCTTTCTGACAGCCAGCGAGGCTACGAATTGGACACAAGACATCGTTACTGATGCAGGTGAGACATCCACATGTTTATTTCATGGGCTTAACACCGCCTCGGCATCCGATTAATGTTGCCATTAAGGGGCATTAACTTAATTTTCAACATAATTGGCTGAAATTTTTTTTATTATAGGATGGTGAATCTGGGGGCGACAGTGTCGGAATTAAATATCTTAGCCCTATTTGCACAGCGTTAAGGGTTTGTCTTTTTCTCGAGTGAACACAACATAGACCCATTTAAAAACTGGACTGTATTTACCTTAAGGTTGTGCAATAAAATATCAAGTGGAGAGACGTGTATATTTATACATGCAAAATAAAGCAGGTTTCTAAAGAGAGCATCATCTGTCTTAGCCGGTCTGTTCTATTCGAGTTGTCTGTTAGTAAGTGATAGTTTTACATGTTAAATCTTGTCGCTGAACAGTAGTTAAGATAGCTAAAGATGAAAGAAAGAGCCGACCCCGTATGGCCGTCTCGTGCTCAGTCTCTGCGCTCTCACGCGGTATCTCAACCGGACCACGAGAACATGAACATCAGGGACAGATGTGGGAACATGCTTGTGGTACTTCTTATAACAGAAGTATACCTGCTTGTATACTCGCAGAGTATAACAGAAAAATATTTGGTGTTGGTTGGTGTTAAATTAGAAAGCTCCTAAGTGTCTCGTACCGAGCTGTGCCTCGATAACAGTCCTTACATCCCTCTGCGCCGAACTTCAAAGGCATGTTTGGCTACTTTTATTCCCATTTGGATTCATGGATATTCCCTCCTTATCGCTTTCTTGTTAAAGGTGTTCTCTGTAATCAGTCACCCTCCGTATTGGTCACCCAGTGGCGCCTCAACAGTGGAGAAAAATTATATTTTTTCTTCTCTCATTCAATTCATGATGAGCCAAGGAAATCCCAGCTCTACCTGCAATCCCAGTTAACCAGGAAATCTGTTAATTTTTATTTTACTTATTTTTAAGCAAGCAAGCCAAAAATAAAAATAATAAATATAACTAATTTCTGAAATTTCGTCACTTCACTTGTGAATTTAATCCACTAACCAGCCGAATTTGGAAATGAAAGCTGGGGTAGGTATTTCAACTCGAGCTCTTCATTTTGAATGTTTCCATACCCCCATTTGAACTGAAACATTGAAAAAGTTCAGTGCATCTTTAAAACATGTTACAAGTCACACAACGTCCCTGCTGGCTTTCAGCAGCAGGTGGAATCAAACAGATATAAAATTGCATATATCTACAATATTGCAAAAATACTGTTTTTACTAAGTTCAAGCCAATTTCTAAACAAGAAAAATTGATTGAGTGTAATAAAATGTTTTTTCTTTACTTTATCTTGAGAGGATTTTAAGTTTAAAATTCAGCATGTTGAAGCACTTTAGACATTTATCATAAGTTCTTTTACAATTCTGCTTCAAATAAAGAACATTGTTAGTCATTTACTAGGCAATATTGCTTTTGATGGACAGTATGTTTTTTAAAGTGAATCTGTAACACTGTGACGTTAACTCAATGTGATTAAAAACTGGGGTGCACCTAACTTTTGTTTTGGCACACCAGGACAAGAAGTTAGTGTAGAGTCCTGTCCTAATGACTTGTGGATAGAAACATCTTGAGTCTCCTTGCATTTGTCAAGAGATTCCTGTTTCTCCTTCTGATTACAGAATGTTGATAGGATGGGATGGCACAGGTCAGAGGTGACTAGTCAGTCATACCAGGGAGTGAGAGAACCTGCCGTAATACTCTCTGTGATAACCCTTTGGAAGTTGTTGAGTATCCTGGAGGCCTTGCCAGCTCTCCTCAGCTTCTACTTGGGTAGAGTAGTCATCTTGTGATCAGAAGGTCGTAGGTTCGATTCCAGCATAGGGTTAGGGTTACATGTCTCTGTGCCTATCGATGTATGAATGGATGAATGCAACTCTAGTGTAAAGCGCTTTGAGTGGAAAAGCGGCATTCTGGATAAATACAACCAAAACAGACGCAAGAGTCTTATTGAGTCTTAGTGGGAGAAATGACTCATTGTTCTTTGTCAAAAACAAAAGAGAAATCCTGCAAACGCTAATATGATTCCATTCCATTTGGTGAGAAGTGGGGTTCGGTGTCCTTTTCAAATGTTTTCGTGCCAATTCCTGCTGTGGTTCTTGGTGCAGCGCTACCACAGGCCAGGAGGGCGAAAAGTTACTCAAAGGAATTGGTTTGTTTGACTCAGTGCAGTGTGAAGGAGAACCACAGCCTCTGAAATGATAACAAATGTTGCAACTTTGGTCCCAATCGAACCGTTTGTACTAGACTATCAGATTTGAAAATGACCTTTAGTTTTCTAGCACTTTTGAATTTGTTGAACTGTTTAGGGAATTTACAGCTGTTGCTATAAAAGTGAGAAAAATTAGGCTCGTGACTATCAACTGATAATCCAGAAGTTGTGTTATCCTGTTGTGTATATCGAATCTTACATCACCGTACTTGGGACAGTGGTTGGGTCAGTGACTTCTCAAGGACATGTGGAGGCACTGTGGGGCTGGGGAAGGAACCAGTAACACCGGTTAGTGGGCTTTTACAGTCGTCTTTATAGCTGCACCATTATGGCATTAGATATAATTAAAAGGAGAGGGATGGGTTGTCCACCCAACCCGGGATGGGTTTAGAGGTGAGTTGCTGAAAGTCTTTATGATAGGACTGCACGATGGCGCAGTGGGCAGATAGAAAAGTCCTGGGTTCAAATCCCGGCCTGGCCTGAGGTCATTCTGCATGTTCTCTGTTGTTCATATGTTGGTTCTCCCCAGATACTCTGGCTTCCTCCTGCCGTCCAAAAACATGACTATTGGCTTATTTACTCTATGCATGCATGGTTGTCTGTTACTCATTTCAACATGGTGTGGGAAAAAATGGGTCAGTTTTACCAAGAATCAAAAGTTAAAACACCAGCTCTGCTGTTTGCAGTTTTAGAGAGTTTGTTCTAATTAATCTTAAATTTCTTGTTTCGCAGATGAAATAATGTTCTTGTTTAATTAAAGGCATAAATCATCATTCCAGCCAGCGCTTTGAAAATTGCGTATTGTAATTTCTTTATCTCTAGTGCAGAATACAGAAGCTGCATTTGAAACCAGAATTACTCGCAGCACTGTCTGTAATTACTCCTGTCGACCTCTTATTTATCAGATTACCATTATACTCCAGTTGTTTACTAACATTATGGTAATTGCTCAGCAGGAGAAACCGGAACAGATTATACAGATTAGGATTGTTTGGACCTGCTTTAGACAGCCCGGTGTTATTTCTCTGAAGCTCCTTATTGCAAAATGAGTTTTAATTTCAGTGATGTGTGAAAAGGAGAGGCCTTTTCAAGTCAGCTGCAGAGCAGTATTAAGGCAGCAGAAACCTCTGGAAATGATCTGACCCCCCACACCCAAATTCCCCTCAACAGACCACCAGCAGGATTCCCAGCAGTGCCCTTGTGAGCCATCTTGGGTCTACGTTGTTGCCCAGCTTTGTGCGCTTCTGCAGATTCCATGCACAGCAAGCCTAATTAAGGGCAGCTTATTTCACTAACCTTTTCTGAGTTATGAACTAATTTGAGGGCCTCTCCTTTGTTTTCCATAATTGCTGCCTTTTCATCGGCATGCCTGAAGAGGAGCGGAGGTTTCATTAAACGTGTGGCCGTACCCCAGCCATTCATTTCCCCTCTCATAAAGCCGGGGCTGGCTCATTCTCCTGCTTGTCCTCTACCTCCCCACCCCCTCCTCCTGCTCTCATGGCGGCCCCTGGGTTTCATTAGATCAGCAATGAGATGAGAATCTCCGCAGCTCCTTTACAATGCCAGCAGCACCTTATTAAAGCCAAGGGTACTGTGAAGGGGTCGTCTGATTGACTAATGGAGGCGTCTGCAGGCAGGCAGGGAATCTGACTTCATGACAGAAGCAGAGGCTAACTTTGACTCGGTGACAGAAGGCAGGTAGGTCTACAACACGGATCAGGACTTGATCTTTTGAGTCATGTAAAGGGAACCCCAACCTGGTATCTGGAATCAGACCTTTTTTTCGACGTGGTTATGTTTTCTAAATAGGCATTCTGTGATTATGTCATCAGAGGAGATATTGAGAACATAGTTGTCTGGCCTGCTTTCTAAGTGTGGAGGAGGTAAATGGAAAAAGGCAAGAAGAAACCACGACCATGGTGATGAATAAAGACCCTTTGCTGTAGGGATTGATCATGTATTGCTCCGATAAGTAAAATTGTGTGGAAATTAACAACTGATATTTATTCCCATCTTGCTGCCATTTGTTTATGGAGGCGGAGTAGAGGGGGGTCTCTGTTTGGTCATGTGACTGTTGTATATCTCTATCACTGCTTCAGTTAAAATCCCTTCAATCCTTTGCTGTCACCATCACAGGGCCCACATGACCAGTCTCCTCTACTCCACCTCCTCAAACAAACGGCAACAAGATGGAAATAAATAACTTTTTAAATTTTTGGCTTAGTTTTTATTTATTTCTTTATTTTTTTCCGGACCGATAACGCGATAAAAAATTACTATTGGTCTATGCGTTTGTAGATCACCTCGGATATAGTAGTGCATACCTGAAGCAACATTGTGTAGCGTATTGTCAGCTTGTGCTGTTAAACGTCCACCGTGCTTCATGGAAGACGGCAGGAAGGTGGATCTGCTGGGTCAGACCAGCCCTGGAGTTCCTTCAGCCATAAACAAAATGTTGCTGGCTTTAGTATTCTTGGCATGCTGAGCTGTCTGCTCTTGCCTTGAATTTAATGGATGTTTTCATGTAGGTGTGTGTGTGGCACTGTTTGTTAATGTGGCCAGGTTCTATTCTACAGCTCTGAACAACTCTTCCTCCTCCTCCTTCTCTTCCTCCTCCTTTCTTGTTTGTTGTCTCCACCGGGGACCAGAATGCAATCAGTGCTAATGAGCTAAGCCGGCTCCCTCCGCAAATAAAAACCTAATGAAAGACGAGGAGAGTTTCACTGGAGCAACAACGTTACTCCTTTGTTGTCCTTCTTTCTTTTTCCATCCGGGTTTGACACAAGCTGGCCGTCTGTGTCACGGCATCATGAGGGGAGACCCCACATCCTGCTGGCAGTATCAGTCTTAGAACCTAAAATGATAGAACATGAGGCACATCCCTTTTTTTTGTAAATTTATATGTATTGAAACATTTTATTATAGCAAGAACCAAACATTATGCAGGTCTGTGGAATTAAGAGATGATGTATTTAAATCTGATCATCTAATGATATTTATAACCTTTTGGTGGAATATTGTTTATATCCGTGAAGAAAGCTTTAGAAAGCAGTTCCTGTATTCATAGAACTGAAACTGGAAGGTGGCCTGATCACCTTGATGTCAGCCTTTCTCAGTTCACACACTGCAGACTTTGTGCATTATTTTTGCACACATGAGATTTGAGCATTGACTATTCATCTCCATAATTAATAGATACTTCAACAAAAAATAAAGATAAGTGTCTTGGTTTCCAAACTTTTTACAAGTATATGAAGGTTATGAAGTGACTGTAGACGAGGCCTATTATAGTAACACATTTTGCTGGACGATAAATTGGCACATAAATTATTGCGGTAAATGATAATATTGTTGTTTGGAGTCCATTATCGAGTAATATGATGGTAATGGCTACTGGAAGACATTTAAAATATTTGAAAAAATAAATAAACAAAACAACAGAAACAACAAATAAAATGAATTATGAAGTCTCTGTAAACCAAATTGTGCTTCATGCAAATTAATATGATTGACTTCGTTTTAATTGATCGTGTGTTTAATTGATTTGTTGCTTATTGTGACAGCCCTACCACAGATATGAATTAAAGAGTCTGAGTTTTGGCCATGTCGTCTGTCTTGTTTTCAGCTGCTTTGTTGGTCTTGTTGCAGAAGCGGGGCCCTTGCTGCGGGCCCTTCTGGACGGGGACTTCGAGGCCGTGCTGCTCAGCCCTCAGGTGGCAAACGTGCTGACTGGAGACGGCAGCTGCAGAGAGGGGGAGGACATGGAGGCCTACCTGGAGAGATGCCTGCTGCTGTATCTGACTGCCCATGGTGACGGTCAGCCTAACAACAGGTAGCCCAGCACAAATGCTGCTGTTCAAACTCATGTTAGATTTTCACCAGTAACTGATGGTTGGATATGTTCTCTTTTCAATTGTAAGCTCTTACAATGAGAAAAGGTGGCTGCGACTGGAGGCAGGTGGAAGTACAACTGAATAAAACGCATGCCACAGCTTTCTGATTTTCATTTATGTAAAAAAAATATTTTAAAATCAAGTTAAAACTACTGTTTTTTTGTCTTCCATTATTTCATTGTTTTATTTTTTTTAACTTTTTGGTAGGTTGATCTCAGTAAAAGCCACTGAAGGGTGTGGTTGTGATGTGTTGCAGAATTATTTTCTGAATCAGGTCATATCTTCTCCTGACACCTCCTGGTTCCTGTGTCCATTTCGTCTCTGATGGCTACAGTGGAACCGGTTGATAGTTTCAGAACCTCCTGAAGCTTCTGCTCACTGTGATTTGTAAAAGCCGTTTATTAAGTGAGAAAAGCCTTTTATTAAAGCGGTGGTGAGTAACTCCGGTTGTTTTGTTGCAGGGAGCTTGTTGTCTTGGCCATGGCCGTCTCCTGTCTCCACCTGTTCGCTCAGAGCAACTGGACCGGACCTCCAGTCTCTCTCCACATGTGGGACCGGCTGCCTTCGGTTCTGCTGTCCTCTCGGGTACGACGCCGTTCTGTTCCGGCTCCTCATCTCATCCGTCCTGCAGAATCTGTTTGTTGTTCTTGTGTTTTCACCCAGCAGTGAGTCTTAGAAATACGAAAGCCTTCAGATCACACTTGCATTTACTGTCTACTGTTTACTGCTGGCTTATTGGATTTAGTTTTCATAACTTTGTTTAATTTTAGCTAGTGGTGGGACTTGATTAAAAAATTTTAATTGCGTTAATTACAGGATCCGTAGTTGGTCAATTGCAGTTAATCACATTTTAATCAAAAGCTATATATTGATAAAATAAGCAACATTTTCAGTTTAAAACCTGTTTTTGCAGATAAATTATTGAATAAATAGACATATGAGCTCAATAATAAAGTTCTTCAGGTTCTTCAACCATCAGTTTGGTGCAACGTACATCGACAAGTTCTGAGAAAGCTTTTCACCAGCAAAAGTACAAAATACGGTTGGATAAGAAAAAGACAGCCGTAGATGGACACATTGCACCTTGGCTGCAAAAACGTTTCACATTAATCTCACAAATGGCAGGAAATATAGATACCAGTCATAAGCACATCTTCTGAAACAACCTTAATGGAGAGCCTAAACACACCCACCTGCTCTGTAAGACCTGCCAGACCAATCAGCAGGATGATGAATGCTGCAGCAGACCTGGCCTCCAAAATCAATATTCAACAGCTGCTGGTGAGGATCGGTTGCTTCCTAAACACAACAAGGAAATAAGTTGGTTGGAAATGGAAGTGTGATTTCATGGCGTCACTGACCATACGTCTGGACATGGCCTTGACCTGACTATGTGAGCAACACCAGTGTTGTGAACATGTCAGATCTGTTCATTCCACTTCCTCAGCTTTATTATCTGCTACCTTTGCTAAGTCCTATATTTTTCGTGGATATTTAATCCAGAGTTTTCAGAGACAGATGTAGGACGACGGCGATCTGCAGACACAGGACAGGTTCCCAGTAAGGAAGCCTCTCCTGGGTCCTAATTACAGAAGCTTTCAAGGTATTGCTTCCTCAGAGAGCCTCGCATCCAGGCACGCTGTAGCAGTTATCACGCTCATATGTTTAGCATCCGTGATTTATGTACCGTCACACCGGCTGTTTCCAAGCAACCACCAAGACATGCATGACGGCACAGGTGAGACAGAGCACCAACATAGGAGGGCGTCTCTCATGTTTATATTCAGTAGTTATGTGTACGTAACCAAGACGATTGCTTCTAATAGGAAATATTTTTTCTTTTGCGAGTTTAAAGTCAAAATCCTTCCACAGGTTCCCAATCAGTTTCAAACTGCTACTCCAAAATCTTAATACTGCTTCCACTCAGATCAAACATTTCGCCCAGTTGAAAGATTACTCTAAATCTCAATCTGCCCACGGTAGGATTCATTTTGGAGTGTTGCTATGAGCTTCATGTTAGGGTAATAAAATTATTTTTTCTGAATGTCTTTTAGACATCATTGTTTTCACGCAGCGGCCACTTGAGCTCACAGAAGATTTCTCTCCCTTGCAGACGGTGCTGATAGCGCTCTAAAAGTTTTTCTTCTCAAGACTTATCCAGACTGAGGCCTGGATAACCGTCTGGCAGGCAGGCAGGCTCTGTCATCTAGATCATTAATGCTTTCATAAATCAACATAATAACTTTTAGCGTAGCAGTATTTTCAAAGTAAAGCCAACACTATCATATCTGCATTAGGGCAATTATTTTAGTTCTCAATTAATCGTTCTGACCATTAATCAAATACAAATCTTGGTACATTCTGCAGATTTTTCATTTAAGCTTCTTTTTTTTTTTTTTGCACAATTTGTTTTCTAAAACTATGGCATTTAAGGAGTTTTGGTAGAACATATTTACAGACAAAAGTTTTTTTTTATCTTATATGAAAAATCGTTATATTTTCTGTACTGCTTAATGCTCTTGAGTGTGGTGTTCTTTCAGCAAATTTGATTATTAAATTAGTTGGTGATTATTTTAATAATCAACTTATCATGATTAATGTGATTAATTGTTTCACCCAAAATCAGCATACATTCAGTGATAACTCCAATATGCTGTTTGAAAATATTCACCATTTTACATTTTAAGTTTTTTTGGCTAAAGACATTTTCTAAAAACGATGTAATTATTCTGGAATTTAGCTAAAATGTAGTCTGATTTAAGGTCAGACGGTGAGGAAAAAAAACGGTGTATTTGATATCTGGTGGCAGCCGTTTCTTGATGATTGTAAGAGTTTAATTCCAAATTTCAGTCTGATTTCTCATCTTTAGTGACAGTTCTGCATGAGGGTGATGAATCATAAAACTTTCTCTCACCTCTTTTTGAATACTTTTTTTCTAGAGTCCCCAGTTGTTGACGGAGGCGACCCTCTCCAGCCTGCTCCTCGACGGCGAGTCAGTGTACAGCTTAGTGGTCAACCCATTCCTGCTTCTGCTGGCCAGGGTCATTCTCACCAAGTGCTCTGCTAAAATGGAACGCCTTCAGGTACATCAGATTTTCTCTCGCCTCATAACCGGAGCATCTGTGCATTCTTACAAAGTCTTAAAATTAATCTATCTCAAAGTAAGGCCTACAAATGTCTTCAGTGCATGAAAAACTGTAAGTTGGCCTTAAATACATTAATCACAGGTCTTAAATTTTGTCATGAAAGGACAAATGAATCCCGTACATATTGCCAGTTGTTCTTGTGGGAGCTCTCTATGTTTTCCTGCAAGTTACAAAATCATAGGTAGTGTTTCCACACACAGCTTTTCTATTTTTGTATTAAATGATGACAGGTCAGAGTTTCCACCAGAAGACCTGCTAAGCCTGGTGGTGGGGGAACCAGAGCTGTCCTCCAGCGGCCCACCATTTGTTTTGTGTTTAAAAAATGTTAAACGCTTCAAAATTTCCCAGGTGCACGATCAGGCATCCAAATTTGTAAATAATAGCGTGAGGCCAATGGGAAGCGCAGGGATAAAAAACACTATTTAAAATAAACAACCATACTTAGCCTGGTGGGGGGTGGCAAGAAAAGCCTGGTGGCCTGCCAGGCTTATAATACACTGGACAAAAGCCTGCAGTTTCAAAGCTGCTGTTTGTTTTGGGATCTTGAGGTTAGATGCATTTTAAAAGATAATGTGTCTGGAGTCATACTAATCAGCCTTTTGTTCATTTAACCAACTATTTAGGTAACTGAAAATTGAATGCAACAGTAGAAATTCTGGATCCATCTCTGCACTCCTCTGAAAGAGAAGCTGTATAACAGGAACTGGGTGTTAAACTGACGCCAGCAGACGTTTTGCCTCAGAAGCCGACATCACCAGCTGGATCTGGACACCCAGAAAGCCCGTTTACTGTTTGGTGATTTAGTCATAATAGACTCCTTTAATGCTAATGGCCTATAAGAGAGTTAACTACCAGCCTTGTTCTCTGCCAGATAGTGGGGTGGGTGAGCTGGCTTAGTTTTTCTTCTCCTCATCTTTAGCTGGTCATCTCCCCTCCTGCTCTCTGCCGAAACACACAGGCCGTGTTCGGACGCAGCTAATTGCCCTCTTAAGCACGCTTGACTGGCCTGCATGTGTGGATACGAGCTGCGGGACACTGATTCAGTGAGACAGACTATTAAAGGTTCGTGCAGCCGTGCTACAGAGGATGTGCTGCGCCTATACTGGAAGATGCAGCAGGCACCCGCAAACTGACTCGCAAGTAAGATTTGACACGGTTCGGCTCCTCTCCTCTAGTGCTGAACAAGAGCAGGAGGGCAGAAGGAGAAAGCGTTGACTGGCTGAGAGACATCGCCGCTTCTTTCTGTTGTAGTCAGATGGAAAAAGCAAAGCAGTTTGCTGTTTTTACTGCGTGTTCAGCACTTTTCCTCCGGCGTGCGTCTTTGTGTCTGCTGGTGTTTTATTTGTGCTGACAGGGCCTGAAGATCAGCGTGTCCAGGTGAACTCTGAGCCGAATGCGTGTCAGTTCCAAACGCTGCCTCGTCTTCTGGCCTCGCAGCCTTTCACGCCTTCTGCAGCGCTGGCATTTATTCCACACGGTTTTCAAAAATAATCCAGGACATTTGAACATGAGGCTGTATTGTTGGAGCATTAAAGGGTTGATATAAAACCAAGTCACCAGTGGTGGTAGTTGAATGCATCAGTCTTTAGGACTTAGCCCAGCTGTATTGACTTAAACAAAAAGAGTCTGTCTGATAGAAGCTTGAAGATGGCTGACCTGATCTGTTTCTGGGTTGCAGCTCCTGCCCTGGTGGACTCTCCGTTACATCAACCTGCACCAGCAGATCCTGGAGGCTCGCTCTCCACAGCTCCTCAGCTTGGCCCACTGCAGCATGGACAGAGGTATGTAGAAGCTCGGCTCTTAACACGGTCCAACTTTGGTGTCCACTGGGTTAGGGTTAGCTGGTACATTTTGTGTTTGAACTATTAAAATAAGTAGTTTTGGGCATTAATAGATGGAGTCTCAGAGTACCGGTGGTCCACTGTGCTAAAGGATTTTGGAGACTCATAATCCGGATGTCCAAGAATTTGTCTTAAAACCTTTATTGCCCCTCGGCAGGGAATTTGACCATCTAGATAAAAAGTCAGAATGCATACTGACATGATGACACAAATTACTGCAAAGAATTGGAACAAGTTCAGTCTCAAAAAGGTACAACAACATGAGGTGGGATTCTGTCACAGTATCAGTTAAGATACCATGTGGGATACGACTGACTGATATCTGAAACTAAAGAAAACGTACAGCTGTAAAGGAGAGTGACTGCTGGATTTCATCGCTGTTTGCACGGACCAAATATCTTTTGTTTTTGCTGTTTTCAACAAACCCAAATGCCTCTTAAATGTGGACAACACACAAGCTCATAGTTTTACTCACAAGAGAAACCATTCCTGTCTGGAAGCATTGCCAAAAGTGTTGCGTTGTGAAATATCAATGAGGGAATGAATAATAGACACTGAACACAGTGTCTGTGAGTCACACACCCCTATTAGGAGTTATGGCTGGAGTTATGGAGATGCTTTAGGGGCCAGGGGAAAAGTAACTTTCTTTGGAAGGACACATCCTTTCTGTTATGATTTCATAGCTGCTCTCTGACCTGGGGCTCTCTGCATGAAGGAATCAGTCCAGAGACATTTTCTTCTGTCTGTGCTTCACTTCCTCAGTAGTTTCCTCATCTGTGTTCTCTTCCACCAACTCCACTACTTTACAGGTTAACGCTACGCCATCACTGGCATCACTGGTTGGATTAAAACCAGACAACAGGTTTGCTATTGTTTAATCTGATATAACGGTTAGCAGTAGTAAAGAAGGAGCAGGATGTGCTGGAGATAAAAATCCTGTGAGCAGAGAGGTGTGGAGGATGCGGTGGGAAGCTGCTGCACTGTGTGCCGGAGCTGTCATCATGTCTGACTCACTTTAGATTGGTTTGGTGCTCTGTGGGGTAAGGTGCTGCTGAATTCATTTCCTCAGCTCTTTTTAATCACATTGTCTATTAGCAGTTGAACAGTTTTAATTAACTGATGTTTGAATGTGCTGCTGCTGCTTTAGTTTAACCATCATTAGTGGAATCAGTTTCTCTTCAGCGGTCAAGATCTTGTTTATTTCTTGTCTGGTTGCAAACTTTTGAGTGTTTTTCTTTCCTTTTTCTTTTTTTTTTTTTTTTTTTACATCAGTTTGCTGCATAACACTTTCACACATGTTGACATTTTGCTGTGTTATCCAGCCATTAACATGTTTCGTTGAACATATATCCTCATTTATATAGAAAAAACGCAGGTGGTGTTCTCATGGGAAGACTAAAAGGTCATAGTCCACATCTCCATACTTGACTACAAGCCGTTTCTCAGTTTGTGCTTTATCATGTGGTCATTTTCTGCTAGAATAGATAAAAAAGTAAGGGATATTATGACATTTTTAACTGATTGATGATCTTCTCAGCCTTTCCAGAGAAGAGTTTGATTGATTTTCATATTTCACATTTTTATGAATTATTACTTTTACATGTGTCACCTTCTCCTTAAGCTTCTTACTGATGCTCTGGGAGCCCATTGAAGAGCAGTGTGGATATCATGTCTCTTTTACAGCTGTCTAGTGTTTCCCATGAGGAACAAGATGTTGGGAGTAGAAAAAATTGATAAAATTGACAAATGTGTTTTTACGAATAAATCGCACAGGCTGTCAGGATGTTTGGAAAGACTGCTGTTTGAGTTGTACAGAGTTGAACAACCAGTGGCATCTTGAGGTACATCACACTGTTACTGAACATGGTTTACCCTTTAATTAGCTGAAATCAAGTGTGTTTTCCTTGTTTAGTAAAATCGATCCACTGCATCTTTTTCTTGCTTTCTACTGATGGTACACACACACACACACACACACGCACACACACCCTGCAGTGAGTCATTCTCTTCAATGTGAAAGCGGCAGTTCTAAAGGTGACTCTGACGTCTTGCATGTAAATCTCTTCCTGTGACCTTGCTGGCTCTGGCTGCTCCAGCCCTGGCTTCGGTTTCTGAATGGTGACTAGTAAAAGAAAATTTCCAAAGAAATGTAAAAGGGGCCAGTCTATGTGAGTATGAGTTAGACCCGAATCAGGAGTTCTCAGGTTGAGTTCGGTTTTGTGGGCCTTAAGTTTGAGCATCAAAGCTTATACAGCTTTAAGCAATAGATAATTTACGTCTGTCTTTGTTGCATGTCATGTTAATGTCCAGAATTATTTCATTAAATTGAGATAGGGGGGTAGGATTAATAAGTATTCACTTCTTCCTACTCTTTTTCAAACAGGAAAATGGCTGCAAAGAAATTATTTTGTTTTTGGTTATGTATGCACATGATTTATCTGTCCTACTTGTTGCACGTTCGCTTGTTTTTTTTTTTTAATCTGTTTGAAATAAATAAATAAATACAAAAAAAATACAAAAGTTAGCTAAAATGCTATCAATAGCATGTTGATAACACTGACTTACACCATTTCAGCATCAGTTTAGCTAAAATGCTATTTTTAGCTAAAATGCTAATGTTAGCATGGGATCTATTACTACCATGTTAATCTACAGTAGCATAATCCTAGTATGGAAATAGTAAGGTATAAGTTAAAATGAGCTAAAATCTTCATCTTAGCTCGAATGATAATGTTTGCATGATGCTAAAAGTAGCAATGCATAGGAGGCGGTTCATTGTCTTGATTCATTCCCAAATATCAGACTTTTGATCAATTATCTCATTGCTCTGGGCTTTGTTTCCTGTGCTAGTTTCTCCTGGGGAGAGTTTCTTTGTCTCAGTTGAAAGGAGTGAATTTTTGATGAGGTTGGAAGAAAAGAAAATGAAGTAAATACAGCTTTTAATTGTAGCTTTCCTTCTCTACGCTGCAGCTCTACTCTGTTCACATGGCTTGTTTGTAAGAAACACCAAGACAACAATTGATCCTCACAGGTATGACAGAAATTTGCAGTGTGCTACAAGAAGAAGAAAAACACCTTAGAGAATCGAGGTCTTGCTATTCAGTATGGTTCTTGTACAGACCATTGATTCACAGTATTATTGATAGAAGCATTCTTAGAAACATAATTCTGTTTCTTCTCCAGTGCTGAAATGCCAGTCGGCGTTGTCGGACCAGAGGAGCCTGGCTATCCAGTTCCACCTGGAATGTGCCTACATCAGTCTGACCTACTACGAGTACGGGAGCGCCAAGGAGCACATCAACACGGCCAAGGAGCTTTCTGGGCTCCACATCAACATGACAGGTGTGTGGGATACTGGTTGACTTGAAAATATGAGTGCCGTGTCAGAGAAATCTACTCTTTAAAAATGTGGGGTTCTTAAGAATATTTGGTCATGTTGAGGTTGAACTCTTTTTCCTGATCTGATGCTGTTTAATCCAGGTGCTCTCGGGAAACGGACCCGCTTCCAGGAAAAGTTTTTGGCTCAGCTCCTCCTTGAGGTGAAAAGGCAGGAGGGGGAGGAGGAGGCTGATCAGAGGGTCAGCGAGACCAGTCCCACTCCGACGCCACAGGCCAGCCTACCCAAAGTAGGAACCGTCTCTATTTTCATAGCTCTACAGTAGCTTTTGTCTGGTTGAGTTCCTTAGCTTGGCTTTACAACTGCTTTACCTATTTTAGACTTCAGTTCTTATTGAAAAGCTTCAACTGTTTGCAGTTTCTGTGCAGCCTCCAGAATAATCTAGCAATTGATACACAATCACTCATGACCGTTTGGTTTGGGAATCAGGGTTGGAACTCATCAAGTCAGCGTGAAATGAAATGAAATGAAATTGTTATTTCTGTATGAAGGTCCTAACATCAGTTGACAATGTTCATCTGAACTGCTGAAAGAGTTCAGATGAACATAAAGTAAACTCAATCACAACATCAACTTAATAAAACCCAGCGGTTAGCGACTTACCTTTCATCAAAGGCACCAGAATACCACTTCACATTATCAGTCACATGGCCTTCACACCAGGCAGGATGTTGGGAACAAAACTCGGCATATAGGAATCAACAGTTTACGACGTTTAAGTACATTTATTAATAAATGTACTTAAACATTTATCAATCGCTATAAGTACTTATAGTGATTGCTATGAATGCTAAAGTTGTGCGTCTTCAAATTCTCTGCCAGCCCAATGAAGGATCCAGCCTTTTAGGACTAAAACATTAATTCAACTAATAGTTCTTCAAATCTCCTGCCAAGTTATTGTTAAAGAATTTGTGGTTGATGGTTTAATATCCGTCTTTTAAATATTTTCTAAATGTATTTAATGGTTGCTGGGCTGTGTCCCGAGAGGTCTCAGACTCACTGCTTTGCTCCAGTTCTTCTTTTTTTTTTGTCAGTGCTTAAATTTATCATGCTTCCATTAAGTGGGGAGGGACAATCAATGGACTCAATCAAGACTGTCATTAGCCGGAGCTCAGCGACTCATTTTATAATGATGGGAGGAGAGAAGAGAAGCGGGTCATGTGTTCATCACTGAGCCTGAACCCTAGCAACCAGGGAGGAGCTCTGCCTCTTGATCTGACAGGACTTTGTTATCTGAGCTGATGCCACATTGTCACCTTGTAGATAATTTTCTGAGGGCAGGGGCGATGTCAGCGTTTGGAGCAGTTTAACAAAAGGGATCTGAAATAAAAGCAGTTCGCTGTGGTTTTGAGTCAAAAAATGTTTATAGTTGACAGGAAATGTGAAAATATTACTTGATTATTATGTGTTATTGAAATACTGGAAGATTAATGCCTAAACTCCAACTAAATAGTCCTAAAGAAAACTCAATTGTTAGAAAAACAAACTTAAATAAATAAACATTGCTTAGCCTGAACACAAGGCTAAAGTAAAGCCTGGTGGCCCGCCAGGCTTGTAATACACTGAAGGAAAACTTGCGTATTAAGCGACCGTTAATCCAAAACAACCTGACCTGATATATATGTACATATGTACATCCTTTGCTTAGACATAAATTAACAATGAGTAACAACATTTTTATTTGGTTTAATTTAATTTACCGCCGATGCAGAATCAAACCACTTATATCTGTCTTTTAATATGAAGTAGGCCTCAAACTTAACACATCGCGCCTCAGTCTAAGGAAATGAATGAAAGGATAAGAAGCATTAATGGGCATCAATCAATGATGCCTGGACTGGAGAGCCATTATCTCCAAATGAAGACAAACTCAATATCAGAGCATGTTGAGGACTCTTATAGGAGGTCTCTAAAGGAATTACACTAGCTTCTAGAACTGAGTTAGTCAGTGTTAAAGAGTCAACAGCAAGAAAAAACTTCATCCATGGGAGTTCAAAACTGCTGCCAACACAGGATTTCCCCCAGAAAACTTGTTCAGCCTGGTGGTAGAGGCGCTAAAGTCCATCAGCGGCCCACTGCGCTTTAGTGTTTAAAAATGTTAAAAGTGTGTGACTGGAGGTTTTTGTTGTTGTTGACAGGATTACCATCTGGACGACGACACGCTGCTGGATCGGATCACTTTAGCTGAGCCCGATCTGTACCAGCTGCCTGACCTGAGTGCTGAAGAGCAGGCCCTCGTCCTGGGTGTGTGGTAGGTCAACTCCCCCCACCCTGTCTGTGTGTTTAAAACATGACTTGGATGGGCTTCAGTCACCATGACCTGGGACCTGGTGATTGGAGGACTACTTAATGTTAAAATTGGCTTCCTTAATCCCAAAATTAAGGAAATCGGCACCGATAAATCGGCTGACCGATAAATCAGTGCACCCCTAGCATAAAACGTTATGTACTCCGTGTGTTCATATTCTCGTTGCATTTGCACCAAAAAAAAAAGGCCCATCACGGTTGTGGTTGTCTAACTATTGTTAAACAACTACAAGATTCTCCTCTCTCAGAATCTTGTGGTTGTAGATAAGTTCAGTCTCACCAATCGTCCGTCAACCGCAGTAAAAGAAATTGCACCCTGAAACAAAGTAATGAAAAAAAAACATTGTCCCCGCCCCAGATGATATTTTACAGTTTTTTTTTTCTTTTTTATACATTTCTTTTATTTATTACATAATGTCAAAATACACCCTACATTATTCCATCAAGCATTTAAACTTTTCATAAGTATTTTTAACTTGACAGTTTAATATTGGGTTATCTTGAAGAAGCAAATGCAACTAAAGCAATCCTTCAGTCTAATTTTCTTTCCAGGTTATTTTCATCCAGCTCTATGCTTCGTTTTGAAGAAACTGATTGTTGTTGTCGCTATAACAACATGGACTGTAGACTTTTTGGGATTCCATTAAAGCTGTATTTGTAATGATGTGACGGGTGTTTACAGCAGTTCCTGGGACAGTGACCCGTCCCTGACCAGAACCTGTTTATGGCCCCCTTTCCATCCAGAACCATGGTGACCAGCAGACACTTAGTTTAATATCGGAGCTCTGTACCTGTCGGTGATGAATTTCGCCGGCGCGGCGGAGGCCAGATGGGTCAAGTGAAGGGCGACGCAGCAGTCAGTGAGATTGCAGGGAGATGATTGATGAGCATTGGGCTCTGTTTAAATTAAAGCCCTATCTGCACACCTGAATGTAGCTCCAAGGTAATGTCAGACAGGAGTAGATTAGACCTCTGAGTCCTCCAAAAAGCCACTCATCAGATTTATTCATTTTATTTTTTTATTCCAGGCCCTATTTGTTACTGCTGGAACCAGGGAGCCTTGAGAACATGGACTGTCTCTCTCTCTCTGATTTATCC